>NW_026250719.1:0-271397 GCF_024043175.1 Alternaria infectoria | reverse complement strand
CCCTAACCCTAACCCTAACCCTAACCCTAACCCTAACCCTAACCCTAACCCTAACCCTAACTAAAAAAAGGTATAAGACTCTAATAGAAATTATATAAGTGTTTTTCTTTAAACTTTTATAGTATAGTAATCTAAGTCTAGATAGACGTAAATAAGAGATACGTTAAACGTGTTACTAATAGGTCTAGCGTATCTACCTTATAGTTATAGAATGTATTATTAATAGAGAGCTGCGTAAAGAAGTCTATAATTACTATCTATTTAGTTATAGTTATAGTCTAGAGTACTACGTTAGTATACGTCTATAGAGAGATAGGTATTAATAGATATATATATACTATATTAGGTGCGTAGTAGAGACCTATAGAAATATCTAGTATAACTTTATTACGTAAAGTAGTTTCTAGTAGCTATATAATAAATTATAGTTAGTGTAGTATATTAGAGAGCTAGGTAATTCTAGTTAATAACGTACTAGTGCTCTCTCTACTATAAGAATAAAGCTTAGTAAGAGTTTTCTAGATAATTCTAGTATAGAAACTAAACTTAACTAGGTTCTAGTATAGCTATGTATTAAAGAAATTAGTTATAGACTTAATAAACAATCTAGGTAATTAGCTCTAAACGCGTAGTAAATCTAAATTATAAAATCTATATTATAAACTCTACTAGCACTACCTCTAGCCTTCTTATAGTAGTCTACACTTAGTCTTAGTTCTTTTACTTATACTATAGTATAGTAGGTATTTCTAGCTATAGGCTATTCTATAGTTAGATTTTAAGTGTTAGTAGTTTTTTAGTTTAATTTAGTTATCTAGTATTAGTTTAGATAGTTTCTATATTAATATTATTATATTACGTAGAGTAAATAAGAGAGAGAAGATATAAGAGAGTAGAATTATAAAAGATATTACTCTTACTACCTCTAGGTCTTAGCGCGCTAGTATAGCGCTAGACTTTAATCTTATCTAATTAGGCTAGAATAGATTATATAATTACATTTATTATTACGTATTTCTCTTTTTACTTAGTATTAGCTTACTCTATTATATTTTTATAAAACTAGATTTATCTACTCTTTTATAGATATATATATAGACTAGATTATTTTATATTAGACTTTTAGTTTATATCTATTCTACTTATAGAGTCTTAGCGATTTATAGATAGTAGACTTCTATAGTATTAGAGGTTGCGTAAGTTACCTTAAGTAACATCTTAGAGATTATTACACTAGTAGTAAAGGTTTTAAAGTATATATATAGAATTATCTAGTCTCTTATAGAGACTCTATAAATACTTTATTTTATAGGTTTTTATTATCTATAGATAAGAGCGTATTAGGTCTATAACTATAAAAAAAGAATGTCTATATAATCTAGTTAACTTTAAGTACTAGTTAATTAGCTTTAAAGTTATCTTTATATAGCTTTATATATATAAAATAGTTATATATATCTACGTCTTTATCTTTATTAAACGTTAGTTATATCTTTTTAATTCTTTCTTTCTATTATACGTAGGTATTAGAATATTTTAACTATAGTATAATAAAGGTATCTAGAATTATATTTCTATTAATATATAGAATACTATAGTAGAGAGATTAGAAGTATCTCTATTAGAATAGATACTTAATGTAGTTAGTTATCTTATGTCTTATTATTATTCTTGTCTAAACGCTATTTAGACCTAGCTTTTTCTAGTGCACTAACTCTTAAGCCTAATAGCTATTTAGCCTATTATTATATTACTAGTTTTACTACTATATTTCTTCTACACTTAAGAAGAAGGCTTTCTCTTCTTTTTAAGTATAAATAAGAGAATAGCTCTTAAACATTCTCTTCTATCTATTACATTACTAGATTCTATCTACTTAATCTAAATATACTATACGCTAAACTTCTACCTAGAAATCTAAATACAAAATCTCTTTAGGCTATTTCTATTCTAGTATATCTCTCTCTATTACTTTTCTTATTTTAATTTAATCTCTTCTGCTAGCCTATAGTCTCTTCCTCTATTTCTTTAGTATATTCTAAATCTTATCTTAATTACTTTTAATATTAGTAGCTAATAATCTCTTAGGCTTAGATTTATATCTTTCTTAGGTTTAATCTTTACTTTTCTATAGCGCCTACCTATCTAGCGCTTAACCCTCTATAATATTAGCCTTTTCTCTAATAGATATTCTATTATCTCTAGTATATTACTAGTACATCTATAGAGATATTCTAGAAGGTTTATACGTACTACACTACTATTAGAACTTATACGCTAGTTACTTTACTTTTTTACCTAAAAGCTTTTTAGCGCTTAGTAACTAGGCTATTAAAATAATAATATTATAACTTTTCTTCTTGCGTATAGTAATTACTACTCTTAACTCTATCTTTACGCGTATAGCCTTTTACTATTCTTTCTCTATCTCTTTCTCTTCTTCTACTCTACTCTACTTTAACTTTCTTTCTCTACTATAGCTTTATCTAAGCGCTCTAAAGGCAAGTTAGCTACTATAGATACTATACTAGTTACTATATCTATCTTTTATACTTAGAAGCTTACTACTAAGCTAGCTATTATATCTAAGGCTAATAATAGCTCTACTACCTCTACTACTATACCTACTCTTAAGCCTACTATAGCTAAGTAAGCTACTACTATTACTACGTAAGCGCTTATACTTTCTAAGCTAACTTCTACTAATAAAATAACTATTAAGTCTAAGGCTATAAATAATTCTACTACTATTACTACTTAGCCTATAACTAAGAGTGCTAGTAATAATACTACGCTATTATTCTAATCTTTGCGTACACCTAAATAGCTATTAGCTAAACCTACTCTATTTACTCTATCTAAGACTACGCTCTTAATTAAAGCTAAGACTAGCGCTAGTGTTAGCTAAACTAATACTATTATAACTAACGTACCTAATACTACTCTACTACTCTTCTCTATCTATAATATTAACTCTACTAGCTCTTTTTAGCCTAACTTAGCTCTAATAAAAGCTTCTTAGACACCTGCGTCTTACCTTTCTAAGAAGTAGAAGAACTAGAGTAAGTCTTTACGCCTTTCTATCTTTACTCTAACTAAGGCTATTAAAGAAGATAGATATAGTATATATATAGTAAAGTTATATAAGTATAAAACTTCTAACTCTAGTTGTAATTAGTATATTACCTAGCGTAAGTCTTTTCTCTTCTCTAAAGCCTTTTAACTAAATATTATTCTAATATCTTCTATCTTATTAGTAACTAACTAGAGAGCTTATATTATTACTTTTAGCTTTACTATAGATATATAGAATTACTTATATACCTTATAAAGCGTAGAACGTATACTTAGACCTTTTCTATCTATTCTAGCTACTAATTAGAAAAGCTATTAGTCTAATATGTAGGTTAATGCTTATAGTAACTTCTACTTAGCTAATCTAGAGATAACTATTAGTAAATTCTTTTAGTTAGATAATAAGTCTACGCGCTAGCTATTTAACTCTAATATAGAAGCGCTTATACTATCTTATTACTTTAGCGCTAAGTTAGTTAGTGTAATTAATTCTTTAGTTAAGAATTCTTCTATTAAGATTATTATCTATAGTTAGTGTACATTATTAAATTATAGAAAGATATTTAGCTAGTATATCTAGGTTTATATTAATAGCTAGCTAATAAAGAGTAGAGTTTACACTAATTACTTAAAGTATAGTAATTATTAGGTCTACTCTTTTCGTAGTAAGTTACTAACTATTCTTTAGACACTTACTTTCTTATTTCTAGTATCTTTACTAATATATTCTTCTAGAGACCTAAGTAGTAAGGCGTAGCCTTAAGTCTACTATAGCTACTAAGTCTATAGTTACTTCTAATATAATTACTAGTCTCTCTAAGAGCGTTCTTACTTGTCTTAAAGCTAGTAAGAAGCTAACTACTATATCTAAAGAGAGTAATAAAGCTTTATTTACCTAGGCTAGTAATAGTATAGCTACTTAGTATAGATACTATTTAAGTAATATTAACGCTAGTTATAACTTAGCTTTCTAACTAAGCCTAAAGAATTTTAGCTGTAATTTACCTAAAAAGGCTTCTAATACTAAGGCTACTTCTACTTCTACTAGCGTAACTTATATTTAGTTATTATTACTACGCTTAAAGATTCTTAGTAAGAGTAATAATAAGTCTAGGTTAACTATTACTAAGTGTTAGAGCTAACCTATAAAGTCTAATCTATCTACTAGCTAGCCTACTCTAGACGCTGCGCTTTTTATTAGGCCTAATAGCTATTTAGCTGCTAGTGTTCTTAAGCCTATTATGCTAACTAGAAAACTTTATTATTATACTCTCTATGCTATTTCTTCTTCTATCTAGATTCTAGGTAGTAGTTATAGTTAACCTTATAAGTAGCCTAAGCCTAAGAAGACTATTACTAATAAGGTAGATACTATTAGTAATAATATTATTAAGTCTAAGGCTTTTGCTATTACTACTCTTATTACTACTTCTACTAGAACTACTAAGCCTGTTTCTTCTTTAACTTCTACTAATTCTATAACTTCTAGCTCTACTAGCTCTTCTATACGTAGGTAGTTCTCTAGTCTCTTTTCTCTCTAATTAACTCTTAGGTCTATTTATTCTACTCTATAGTTATAGTAAATAAAATTATAATATACTTCTAAGTTTTCTTTTATTATCTTATATTCTTACGCTTATAATATTATAATAGCTAAAACTATATTACTTTCTTTCTATATTTAAAAAAAAGAAGGTCTTTTCTTTTTTAGCCTTAGGTTCTAAATATTATTTAGATATAATCTTTCTATTATAATATTCTTAAGTTTCTAGTAGTTATTATAATAATACTAGATTCTAAGCTGTAATTAAGAAGTACTAATAGTAATAGCCTTAGTAGCCTTTATAATTATGTAGAAGATCTTCTAATATCTTTCTAAATTAAAATAATTCTTTTATAAAGTTAAGATCTATTTCTAAAGTTCTTAAAGCTATTCTCTAGTCTATCTAAGAGCTTTTTCTTGTTAGTAGATACTAATCTATACGCCTACTTAAGATATCTAGTTAGAGTTTTACTATAGCTTTAGCTAAGCAGCCTTTAGTTAAATTTCTAACTACTTTAAATACATTACATTTTGTATTATAGTATTATAATATTCTTTTTATATTACTAATATATTCTAAGAGTATTATTATATACTAGCTAGCTTTAAAATTCTAGTATTATAATCTAGTATTGTGTAGTAGTTCTTGTAAGAAAAGTAAGTCTATTACTATAGACTTAATAGCTCTTTAGATAGTAAATATATTAAGTAAATTCTTTTATAATATTTCTATTACTACTTTCTACTCTTTCTACGCTTTAACTACTTTATACTCTTTTACGCGCTTTTCTACCTCTTCTTACTTTTTACTTTACTACTACTACTATTATTCTACGCGTATTCTTACTATAGCTTTTAGCTCTATTAACACTACGCCTAAAGGTAAAACTATTAAGTAGTCTCTTATTAAGAGTGCTTCTATTATCTTCTTTAACTTTAATAACGCCTACTCTACTACTCTATAAGCTCTTCTACGCGCTACGTCTAAGTAAGCGTTTACTATTACTACGCTAGAGGCTACTACTACTAAGCTAACTTCTACTAATAAGATAACTACTACGTCTAAGACTAAGAACTATTTAGCTACTATTACTACTTAGTCTATACCTATAAGTGCTAATAAGTTTAATAAGCTAGATACGCAGCCTTTTAATAACTTTAACTTCTTTACTTTAGATAATAAGAAATCTTTTCTTAGCCTTTAAGAGTAGATTAATATTAAAACGTTCTTAAGTATTACGTAAATAGATTTTAACCTTAATTACACGCTAAGCGTCTTTTAGGCGCTTTAGAGTATTATAGATAAGAACACTTTACACTCTACTATACTACCTAACTACTATAAAATCTCTTCTAATATTAAGAAATTTAGCCTCTCTATTAAGAGCTCTAGTCTATCTAAGTCTAAAGTTCTTTCTAAGTTATCTATAAAAAAGCGTTTAGTACCTAGAGCTCTTAGTAATTAGGTAGCAGAGTTATATAAGCTACTAAAGTGTATTTCTACCTCTAATACTATTATTAGCTAGAGTAAGTCTACTATCTTTTTTTCTTACTTTCTAAAAGATATTCTACTAATATTATATTTCTTTATAGTAATATATATATTACGCGTAGACTTTACTATTAACTAGGTTAAAGACCTCTATAGATATATTATTAACCTTAACACTTTAGAGACTCTAGCTAGACTAGTTCTTATAGTAGCCTACTTTCTAACTTAGAGTAAAAAATCTTAGATTAAGTGTAAAATTAATTTAGCGCCTCTAGATATATCTAAGA
This sequence comes from Alternaria infectoria, assembly GCF_024043175.1. Lineage (NCBI taxonomy): Eukaryota > Fungi > Ascomycota > Dothideomycetes > Pleosporales > Pleosporaceae > Alternaria > Alternaria infectoria. Next base: position 265,000 of record NW_026250719.1, on the reverse strand, counting down.
ACTATTTATTCTTCTATAAGTTCTTCTCTCTTAGTATAAACTATAAGTAAATTATCTTTAAGCCTCTTATTACTATACTTATATACTATTATCTTATTAGCGTAATTAAGTATAAGTTAGCTTTAGGTAAGAATAAAGAGCTTAGTAGATATAATAAAATATATAGCTATTATAAATATAGTTTAAAGCTTTTATTTAAGTTATATTACTTAGTTATATTAAATAGCTTTCTAATACTATAGAGAACTTACACTAATTACTATATAAAGAGCGTAAGACTCTAGTGCTCTTTTACTTATAAGTTTCTAACTACCTCTTAGATATCTACTTTCTTAGTATTAGTATAATAGCTAACTTATTCTTAGGTTAGCCTAACTTCTCTAGTAAGAAGGTTATATTTACTAAGCTAGTAGATCTTAATAAGTCTTTTATAGCATTCTACTTTCTTTATTAATTATTCTAGCCTTTTTTCTCTCTTAATAGCTCTAATAGCCTAAGCACACTTTAGTTATATAAGAAAAGTTCTATAGTTTAGGCTTTACGTACTTCTAAGAAGCTAGTTAGTAATAGTAACTATAATTCTACTAAGAAGTTCTAGAACTTAGATATTAGTAACTATAGTAAGAGTATCTCTAAGAAGAATTATAAGCTAAGGCTTACTTAGCTAGAGAAGGCTATAGCTACTCTAAAGAGTCTTCTAGCTCTACTATCTTCTAAGCGTAAGCGCGTTTCTTCTAAGAGTACTATAAAGTCTACCTCTACTAAGAAGATAAAGAAACTAGTACTACTACCTACTTCTATACGCACTCTTTGCACTTATAAGCCTACTACGCCTTCTACTAAGGCTATAGATATTAATAATAATAAAAGTAATAAATTTCTTACTCTATCTAAGTCTAAAAGCTTATTAGTCTAGAAGATCTCTAGTAAGAAGAAGAAGAAGAGTAAGAAGTAGGTACGTTACTTAGTTATAGGCTAAAATAGTAGTAGCTATTCTCTATATATATTTATAGTTATAGTTTAGAGCTTAGTTATAGTGTTTAATATATATATATCTAAAACTACTTAAAACTATACCTATAATATATATATCTAATACTTATTCTAGTTAAAATCTAGCTTCTTTATTAGAATAACTACTAATAATTACTAAGGTCTAGATAATACCTATTCTATATCTTATTTCTCTTCTATATTAACTAATAGATTATCTAGTTAAGCTTTTAGCTATAGGCTTCTTTAAACTTTAGTTAACTCTAGAGTATCTAGAATATCTTAGCTATACGTAGGCTGTTTAGGCGTCTTATTATTATTATTACTACTTACTTCTTAATCTATATTATTAGTTTTATTAGTAGAGAATATAGTTATAGCGTAGTCTAGTTTATTAATCTTAGTAAGATCTACTACTATGCGCTAGTAAAAGGCTTTTAGGTAGTTTTCTAGCGTATAACTTTAGAAAGAGGTACTATTAAGCTCTTCTAACTAATACTAACCTTTCTTATTAACGCTGCTAATGTAAAATAGCTTCTTCTACTTAGGTAGAAACTTAGTAAGCGTAGATTAGTTATTTTTGTAGAAAGAGTCTCTTAATAGAATAAGATTATCTAGAGAAAGCTTACTTAGCTAAAGAACTCTTAACTAGTTAAAATAGTCTTTATTCTTATACCTAAAACGTATAGTATAGTTAATAGACTTCTTAAATTATTTATCTCTATAGTTAAACTAGTAGGCTTATATTATAAAAAGAGTAGATATATTCTAAATATTATTTTATAAAAGCGTCTACTAAGTTAGAATAGATAGCTTAATAGGTAAGATATACTGCTAGTCTAAGACTAAGTACGCTAGTATTTTATTTATAGATTACTTAATAGTAGTATAGTTAGTCTATAGAACGTTAGGTAAGTTATCTACTTAGTTACTAGAAAGCTTTTTTAGAGCAGCTATAATAGGCGCGTACTTTTACTTAATAAGTTCTTACCTCTAAGAGTAGTAGGTACTTAAAATAACTTTGTTAATTCTCTATTACTTCTAAAGTTTCTTAATAAAGCTCTTATTTTTAGAGCTTCTATTAGCTAATATCTTAAGTAGAATACTCTATTAATAAAAGACATTATATAGTAGAAACTTCTAAACGCTCTTTAAGTTATTCTTAGCTAAAGCCTTAGCTTCTATCTATTACAAAAGGTAGTCTTAGGTAATAATAAGAAACTTCTTACTATTATAGCTAAGTAGCATGTAAATAATATTAATAGTAATTTATATAAATAGTATTATTAGTAGCTCTATAGGCTAAAGCTCTTCTTAAACTATTACTAATATATATAATTAGTACTTAGAGTAGAACTATATATAGCGTTTAACTTAATTATACTATTTTTTCTAATAGTAGCGCGCCTATACCTTACGCTAGGTACCTTTCTTATCTTAGTAGCTAGACTTATTATAGAAAGATCTAATAATCTTATACTACTTATTTATTAAGTTAACTACTCTTTGTAAAGGCTAGCCTTTTAAAAGAATTATAAAGAGATGTTATTCTCTAATAGTTATTTAGAGCGCCTTCTTCTTAAACTTATAAAACTTAGTAGTAGATATATACTTAGGCCTTCTATAGAATAGAAGCTAGCCTATAATTACTTATAACTTATTACTATAGCTATCTACTAGTAGTTAATTATTAAAAGAAAGATCTACCTAGTACATTCTATACGCGTGTACTAGAGCTTTGCTAAAGATAAGCTAAACTATATTTAGATACGCATTAATAAAGTCTTCTACATCTTTCTTAGATTTATTAGATAGCTTCTAGCTATCTAGCTTAGATATTCTTAAAAGAGTATTAGCTATAATATTCTTCTTACTAGCTATATAAATAATATTAAACTTCTATATATTAAGAAGTATAAGCTACTAAGTAATTAGAGCTCTAGAAAGATCTATTACACTTTGTTAGAGTTGCGTAATAAGCGTTTTTATATCTATTTTAACTTAGAAGTTTACTCTATAGATATAGAACTAAAACTTCTTTAGAGAAAGTAGAAGAGCCTTATATTTATGCTTACTTAAATTCTAATTTCTCTTAGTAGTAGACTAAACTCTACTCTTAAAGCGTATAAGGTAATAATAGCTATTTAGATTAAGCTATATAATAACTATACTCTAACTCTTCTTACTACTATTAACTATAAGAATAATCTTTTAGATAGGCTTAGTGTAATTAATAGAAACTAGCGCTAGAGTAGTTATTAGAGCTACCTTAAGATATTCTATTACTTACTTTTACTCTAAACTCTATTTAAATAGTATATTCTTATAGAGAAGCTTAAATAAAAAGGCTATAATAATAGTAAAACCTAGTATCTATACTCTATAGTAAACGTAGATTCTAAGAAATATTTAGACTTTCTTAGCGTTATAATAATCTAGCTAACGCATAATCTTATTAACTTTCTTCTTATTAGAGTAGTAGCTATATTTATTAATTTAATAGCTAATAATAATTATAGAAAGGTAGTAGAAGTTAGACTTATAGTCTAATATTATTACGCCTACGCGCTTAATATTTATAAGCACTTTATTAATATTTAAAAGGTATTTAGTAACAAACTACCTTATATCTAGTTCTACTTTATAGTTACTATAGCGCTTCTTTAGCCTCTTAATATATACGTTATTAAGATATAGTATATACCTATTAGAGATGTAGTTTCTATAAATCTTTGTTATAATATATATAAACTCTACTAGAGAGTTTATTATATTTATTAAAAGTATATACTATTATATAAGTTCTAATAGCGTTAAAAAGGCTATTATATCTCTTAAGTTCTTATATAGTTCTACTTAGTTATACTCTAAGAAGAAGTCTAATAGACTTATAATAACGTATTCTATAAATTTCTCTAAAAACTTATTAGAATTAGGTAGTAGGTTAGTGTTATAAATTATAACTCTATTAAGTTTTTAAGCGTTATTAATTAGGTAATACCTCTTGTCTTTCTTAGTAACTAAAAACTATAGGTTATAATACTAGCTCTTATATAACTCTAAGGTACTTTTATTAATATAGTTCTAAATTATGTTAATTATAACCTACTAAAGCTTTTTTAGAATAGAGAACTAGTTAGCTCTCTAGACTTAATATAGTACTATATTAATAATAACTAGAAAGATAACGTCTTTACTAACTCTTCTAGATTCTCTAAAGTTTTAGGCTAGTACTTCTTCTTATTAGTAGAGAACCTCTAAGAGTATATTTTTCTCTACTAGTAATAACTCTAATAAGATTTTTATCTCTAAAATATATTTAGGTGTTATTTAAGTGCCTTAGAAAAATACAGCATATTATAGCTTAAAATACTTAGTAAATAAAGCTAATTAGCTATTAGTATTAGGTATTTACTTTACTACTACTTTCTTCTTCTAGTCTAACTACCTCTTAATAGGTCGCGTTAGTTAGCTAGAGTTATTAATAGATTTAATCTTAACGTCTTTACGCTTATAAGCTCTATTAATCTAAGTATTATTTAGCTAACTTACTATATACTTAGTAGATAGACGCGTAGGTTTACGTAATACTATAACTATATTAACCTTTAGTGTAAGGCCTTTATCTACCTTAGCTAGGTTCTTTACCTAGAAGAATGCTTTACTTTGTTTTATAGTATCTTTATTACTAATACTCTTTATAATATTACTTAGAAGTTAGGCTAATAGCTTTTTAACGTCTTCTATCTTAAAAATATATAAACCTTTATTATCTTTTATTAGTAGACTTCTATTAGGCTTAAGGCCTATTAACTTACTATTTAATCTTAATAAGTACGCTATTAGATCTTCTCTAGAGGCTCTACGCTTCTTCTATAGAATCTATTTACTAATAGATTATATAAGTATCTAACTACTATTTAGTCTACTATTTCTAACTTCTTTTATTATTATATCTACTACCTCTATATACGCGTACGCTGCGCTATCTACTAGCTCTTTAGTTACGTGCTAGAGTATAGCGCTAGCTACTATACTTTTATATCTTTTTCTAACATAGGTCTAGTATAAAGACTAGAAGCTATAAGCTTATTACTTTTAGTATATATAAATTTTATATTAGCTTAGCTATCTGCGCTAAAGATATAATAGTACGTTAATCTATTAGTTATATACTTAATACGCGCCTAAGCGTCTATTAGAAAAGAGTTATCTAGAATAATTAGATTAGTGTAGAATTCTATAATAAAGAAGTTTGTTTAGACTTTAATCTACTTTATAATAATAGAGACACTTTAGATAATACCTATAAAGCTTACTATACTTTTATTTATAGTAACTATCTAAGTAGCCTTTATACTACTTAGTAGTAATATAATTAGTAATATAGCTCTTTTAGCTACTTCTCTCTTAATAGTGTTTAGCTTAGCGCCTAAGTCTAAGAGGTAGAGAAAAGAGTTCTCTTTAATATTAATAGAGACCTTTAGGTAGTCTTAATACAAGTGCTTAATACCTATTAGTTAGTTATATACTTAATTATCTCTTAGGTAGTTATAATCTATGTCTTTAGAGTTATACTCTTAGCCTTAATTTATAATAATATACTATTATATATAGCTAATCTTCTAGTTAGTCTAGTGTTCTGCCTTTAGGCTATAGTAGTTAACTACTTTACTAGCTTCTACTTCTACTAGTACGTAGTTAAGAAGAGTGCTAAGAGTAATTATATTAACTACAGCGCCTAAGAGCTTATTAAACTTCTATTCTTTTTTCTCTTCTTAAAGCTTTTCTTATCTAGTCTATTATCTTAACGTCTTAATAATATTAACTTTAAACTTATCTAGCTTCTTATTTATATAGTTAGAGTTAAATAGCGTCTTATAGACTTTAGATATATTACTAAGAAGAGTACTAATCTAAAGAGAGATTAAAGTACCTAGAATACTATAGATTATAGTCTATGTATTAGGCTTAAGCTTATTAATAATCTTACACTTTCTTAGTTACTTATTAGTTATCTTAGAATTTAGTTCTAATTATTCTTATAGTATTCTAGATACTCTATTATCTAGTTATATAAGATTATCTTCTTTACTAAATTAGATAACTCTTTTCTTATTTAGCGCCTAATAGCTTAAAAGGTATTCTATTCTATTCTTATAACCTTAGAAATAAGAGATATAATTATTACTAGGTCTTTATAGTATTATCTTCTTCTAAACCTTAGAAAAATTATAAAATACTACCTTCTTAGATTCTAAAAATACTCTAGAAATAGTTATAGCTATAATAGTGTTGTTGCATTAATTTAGGTTTACTAGACGTAGGTAGTAGTCTAATTTATCTTTAGCAAAGATGCTTAAAAGCTTCTAGAATTATTCTACGTTATCTACTTAGAGGCTTCTAGTAGAGTCTAGTATAAGCTAAACTAAAATAGCGTTATTCTCTATACTAATTAGAGTCTTTAGGTTACTAAACTAAGCGTTAACTATAAGAGAGTTAATATTCTTCTTTAGAAATTGTTACTTAATCTTAGCTAAAATACTCTTAGTCTATAGTTTCTAGTCTAGATTATTAATATAACTCTAGAAGTTCTCTAGCGTACTCTACTAAAGTATATTCTATTTATCTATATAAAGCTAGCTCTTATCTATATATACTTAAAAAGTTAGATAGTTCTACTTATAATAATTACTTTTATTATATACCTAATAATTTATAGTTACTCTAAGAGTCTATCTATTCGTAGTGCCTTAATTATATCTAGTTTCTAGATTCTAAAAGCTTTAGAAATTGTTATAGAAAGTCTAACTAGTGTTCTATTAGTAACTACTATATTACTACTACTACTAAGGTTAATACTAGTTATTTAGCTAGAATTGCCTCTAGCCTTAGAGTAGGTACGCTCTTAGGTAGTTTACGCGTTTATTAGCTTAATAGTTTACTTTACTACGTATATTAGAGTTATTTATAAGTTTAGTTTTGTAGTAGATCTACTAGATCTTCTATAGTTCTATCTCTAGGCTAGTATAATTAATCTTTAGGTTAAGCATCTTATTAACTAAGTTATCTACCTCTATATTAGTAGATACTTTTTCTAGAGAAGACTAGAAGGTATAAAGTCTAAGCAGCTTATCTTAGAGTAGAATATTAAGCTTAGGTAGCTAGAAAGCCTACGTGTAGTTATCTTAGAGAGTTAGTGCTAGTTACTAAGGTTACTAATAAGCTATTAGCTGCGCTAGATTAAATTTAACTTCTAGAATAATCTCTTTAACTACTTTAGAAGAGTTAAGTATATAAGCTTCTTTTTCTACCTCTAGATAGGTAGTAAGATAGTTACTAATCTTAGTGTAGTTAAATGCCTTTAGGTTGTTAGTCTTTAAACTAAACTTATTAAGTATCTTTATAGTATGCCTAAAGAGTAGTTCTTTAACTAGGTAGAAACCTTAGTAATTTTTATTAATAGTTAATACTTTAATATAGCGCTTACTGTAAATCTAAAACTTCTATAGGTACTTCTTAATATTTAGATTAGACCTTGCTTAGCACTAGAGAAGCTAGTACTTAAAGTACTTAGCCTAAGCTTTCTATTAGTCTTTGTTATTAGTACAAAAGAGCTTTCTAAAAGCCTTTCTAAACTTCTTCTAAGATTTAGTAACTAGAGCGTTAGTATATTTATTTAAGGCTTAGATAATTACTCTCTACTTAGGTTTATAGTGCGCTAAAAAGTAATTAATCTTTATCTTATCTATAAACTTATAGTACTTTAATATATTCTTAAAACACTTAAGAAATATAGTAACATTAGTTCTATTAAATACTAGAACTATCTCTAATAGGTATAGAGAAAGCTAGGTAGAATAGACTAGAAGGCGATTATCTAGCTACTAGAGAGACTAAGCTATTATCTAAAGAAGCTTTACTATATTATTATTCTAGAGTTATACTAAGGTTTATGTCTAAGGCTGCTAGCTAGTAGTGCCTAAGAACTCTAGAATATCTAGCATCTTAATATTCTTCTAGAATAATATAGGTATTACTTTAGATTTTATAGGCTTAGTTTAGAGAGATAAAGATAGTTATTTAGTAAACTAGGCTTTTAAAAGGGCTTTAGCAACTAACTTAGATTATTTATTAACTTTAGCTTTATTAGATTAACTTTTACTTATTTATGTAAGGTAGTATATAAGTATTATAAATAGTATAATAGCTAGTATAAATATTAAACGTATAAGTGCTATTAATTAGATTTAACTATTTGCTTACTAATAAAGTTAGGTATTCTTTGCTAGAAGAGCTATTACTACCTTTTTTATATACTATAATAGCTTTCTACTACTATCTTATTATTTAGCTTCTTTCTTTCTAGCTATACTAGAATTAAGATCTACTGCGTTAGCTCTTCTAACCTTTCTTAGATCTTATTATTTGTTCTTAGTAGAATAATATAGCTATATACTTTCTATTATATTATTTTCTATCTATATAGCTATCTAAGAGGTAATTAGCCTAGTCTAAACCTTTTGTCTAGCTCTTTATGTTACTTAGCGTAGCGCTACTATAGCTATATTATCTATTAGCCTAAGTAGTAGTTATTATTATCTAATTATTTATATTGTTAGAGGTCTCTTAGTGCGCCTACTTCTTAGGTATCTATACTATTAGGTTTCTGTAGCTTATAGTTTGCTTCTACGCGTTTTTTAGGTATACTATTCTATATATTATCTTATTCTCTGTTTTATATACTTACCTATTACTTATTCTATTATATTACGTAATAATTATGTCTCTTCTAAAGCCTAGTTGAACTATTATTCTAATAAGCCTTTAGTAGATAAAATGCGCACTTAAAGGTAGCGCGTAGCCTTTCTAAGGTAGAAGACTAAATAGGTTAAGTTTTAGTTAGTTACTATATATAGTAGAGAGATTAGAAGTATTTCTATTAGAATAGGTACTTAATGTAGTTAGTTATCTTATATCTTGTTGTTGTTCTTGTCTAAACGCTGTTTAGACCTAGCTTTCTCTAGCGCACTAACCTTTAAGCCTAATAGCTATTTAGCCTATTATTATGTTACTAGTTTTACTACTATAATACTCTTATCTAGTATCTATAGTATCTAACTAGTTCTATTAGAGCTCTATTAGAGGCAGTAGTTATATAGTATAAGGTAGAACTAATATATGCCTTTACTAAACCTCTCTCTTATCTTTATTCTACGCTAGTTATTAATAAGTCTTCTAATAAATCTATAATTATATAAGATATAGTTATAATTAAAGAAATGTTTTTCTATAAAGTATACTATATAATAATTTATCTAAAAATTTTATATAGTAGAAAGCTTTTTAAAAAAGAGTTTACTATATTTAGTAATTTTATTACTATACGTATTAGCGTAGAAGTTAAGTTACTAGTTCTATTTTACTAATATATAAAATACGTCTAGCTTCTATCTAGTAGAAAAGAGAGATAGTATTAGTAGTAGTAGAGAGTTAACGTATTTTTTCTTATAAGGTATTTTAATAGAGCCTATAGAAGTAGTAGAGAACTTTATAGACTATAGATAGTAATAGAGAAAAGTATAGCTAGGTATAGAGCGTAATAATAGTATTCTATATACTAGAGAAGAAGCTATATTAAATTAGAGAGTGTATTACGCGTTAGATATAGAAAGAGACTATAGAGTTTAGTTCTATATAGAGATATAAACTATAGTTCTATTTAGTGTAGTAGTGTTAAAGCTATCTTATAGTGCACGCTTACTACGTTATATATATATATTATAATACTCTTCTTTATCTCTATATATAAGGTAGATTTTATTACTATTAAAGTACTACGTAAGAACTTATTACTTATATATAGAATAAGCTACATTAAGCTATATAAACTAGTTAACTATAGTATAGTAGTATTATAGAGCTTTCTTATAATAAAAGTTAGGTAACTATACTAAAATAAGTACCTATATAAAATAGCGCTATCTATCTCTATCTCTACGCTCTAGTTCTTATACTAGGTTAATAAGATAGTTAGAAAGAGTTACCTATAGAACGCTATTAATATTAGAAATATAAATACTAACTAAGAACGCAGTTATTATAATAAGCACGCTTATACTATAAGAAAAGAAGCTTATCTAGAAGACCTTATAGTCTTCTATATCTATTTACCTATAATATACTATATAGTTTAATACTATATCTAGATTATTTACTATTTTAATAAAGAGTACGTAGATAAGAAGCTTCTTAGCCTAGGTTACTTTAGTTTAAATATAGCTAGTAAGAAATTTAGTCTTTTTACCTTCTATTATTATAAGGTAATATACTTACTAAGCTAGGTTTATTTAATTAGTTAGTGTATAGAAGAGAATAGTATCTATTAGTAGAGAAAGTAACTAGAAAAACTTAACTTTCTATTTAACTAGTATTATTACTAATAGAAGAGTAAGATAAACGCTAAATCTTACTACTCTTTATAATTTATCTAGGTAAAGTTAGTACGTGTAATTATTTAAGAGTATAAAATAAACTTTATCTAGTATAATACGTTCTAAGTTACTATAACTATTTAGGCGTTATACTATTTCTATAAAAAAGAGTTTAGTAAGTACCTCTAGTGTTACTAGAATAATAGATATAGATTAGTTATAGTATTTGTCTTTCTAAATACTAGTATAGATATAGTAGGTCTTATAGTGTGTAGTAATGTTTTATTATAATATAGTAAGTAGAATAATAATAATACTCTACTAGTAGTTATAGTAATAGTAAGAAAGAAGAAATGCTAGGCTTTTACCTACCTCTATACTAGTAATATACGTAATAATAGTATTACTACGTATAATAGCTTTAATAACGTCTTCTTATTTTAGGCAAAATATAGCCTTTTTACTAAAGTTTTTATATAATAAGCTCTTATAGTTATACTAAATATACTATTATAGATTATTAGTTAGAGTAGAAGGTAGCTAAGTAAAGTAGCTATCTTTACTCTCTTACTTAAACTCTAAGGTAGAGTACTATTTAATAGAGACCTTAAATTAAGATTTTATATATTTAAATTTCTTTTAGAATATAGTAATAATAGTCTAACTATAGATAGTAGTTTCTATTCTAGTAGAGTAGTCTACCTATATTTTGCGTTCTTCTACATTTATAGTACTTACTATTTTATTAATCTCTTCTAGCGTAAGCTTCTAGAGTATACACTTATTTATATTAAACTTCTATCTAAATATAATAATAAGATACTATATTATATTAATACTAATATAGTACTCTATCTACTTTTTAGTAACTTTAATAATAATACTAGATAGACGCTAGAAGTTAGTTAGTTACTAACTATCTTTATTAGCCTAAAGAAGACTACTAGTAGTCTAGAAAAGATATAGTTCTTTAAAACTAGTTAGTACTATATACTAGAAGAGAATATAAAAGAGTTAAATAAGCTAAAGATACTACACTAATAAGCTACTAATAGAGTAGAGAAGAAACTAATATATAATCTTAATAGTTTTATCTACGTTATACTCTTTATAGTACTATAGTATAATAGTAATAAGTCTATTATATAAAAAGATATTATAAAGTTCTTTATTACTTAGATTTTTATAGTATACACTAAGTAGTTCTATATCTTACGCTAGCTAGCTACTAGTAGTATATATAAAAGTAAGAAGAAGGTCTAGAAACTTCTAAACGCTATCTAAGTAAGTTTTAATCTAGATAGTGTTCTAAGAATTATTAAGAAGAACGTTTTTACGCTAAGTATAAATAAAGTCTAATAGTTATTTATAGACAAAGATAGATTATAATACTAAAGTAGGTAATTTAGAATTAAATAGTCTAAATTCTATATTATAGTTACTTAGGTTTTTAATAATATTATTCTATAGAATAGATAGTATAGACCTCTAGTTTAGTATAAGTGTAAGCTTACGTATAAGAGTAGTAGCCTCTTTATATATATTATAAACTATAAACGTATACTTAGAGAGTATTATATAGATACTATAAAAAGTTATAGTATTACTATTCTAGTTTATAAAAGCGTTAAGGTTCTCTCTATATTAGAAGTAGCTTAGGTACTAAGTAGTATTAATAAGCTAATATATAGAGGTTTAGTGCTTTTATATTAGATAGTTATAGATCTAGTTCTTAAAAAGGTCTATAGTATTCTAGTTACTATAATTATCTCTATAGCTTTAAGCTGTAATAGCCTTACTCTTTTAGATTAATAGGTATATTTTACTTTTATTAATAGTACTATCTACGTTTACTTCTTTCTATACTAGATAAGGTATAGTAAATAATTCTCTAAACTTTTAAATGCTAGCTAGATAAACTATCTTCTTTAGCGCGCTAATATCTATAGTAAAGTTATATACTTTATATAGTCTCTAACGCTTCTAGAAAATATATTAGAAGCTAGTAGTAATAATAAGTAGATACTTAAACTTATTCTAGAGAGACGTATATTTAATAAAAGTAAGCTAGAATTTATAGTATTATTATTCTAGAGCTTTTAGATTAGTATAGTTATGTCTTACGTTAAGTAAGAGAAAGACTTTATAGTAGCTATCTAGTTACTTAACTACGCGCTTCTATATCTATTATTATATAGTAAATAGTATAAGCTAGCTAGAACTAAGCTTTTTAGACACTAGTACTTAGAATAAAAAGATAAATATCTTTTATAGAGAAAGAGCGTATTAAAGTAACTTATTCTAGTACGCCTTAAGTAGGTGTATAAGTATATATTACTTATTCTCTTATATTATATAGATATAGGCGTAGTATAACACCTTAGTTATTAAATTCTACTAGATATATACTATACTCTTAACTATATTATATAGATAGAAAAGAAATAGCTTAGTTATCTACGTTAGTGTATTAGTTAAAGTATACGCCTCTTTCTAAGTCTATAGTAGTATCTCTAGAAAGCGTATATAGAATAGCTATAGACTAGTTTATATAGTTAGCGCTAAGAGTATAGCTATAAGCTAGGCTTAACGTTCTTTCTTTACTTATACCTCTACTTTCTATAGTTATTCTTCTATATTATAGAGTGTGCTATTATTATAACTTAGTAAGGCTATAAGTAGTAGCTTAATATACTATAGCTAGACGTCTAGAAAGGTATATTTATTATTACGTTTATTTATATTAGAGGTAGAGCTACGCGCCTATATTAGTAGAAGCTTATCTCTAGTGTAAGTAGAGCGTATTACTTTAAAGAAGCGTTATATAGTAGTGTTAGTGTCTATAGATACGCCTCTAAAATAGTATTAAGTAGATATAGTTTACGTATACTCTTATAGTAGAGAAGTACTCTAGGTTTTACTAGCTATATAAATACTATAGGCCTTTTATAAGTACTTCTTTATATTCTTATTAGTACTCTTTTAGGTAGTAATATACTTATATATACTATATATATAGCTCTTATATATAGAAAGATACTTAATTTATAGAAGTAGCTATCTATTAGACTAGATAAAAGAAAACTTATTATAATTAGCTTTTAATAGGTGTAATACTTTAAGAGTAAGAGCTTCTACTTATATACTAGTACGTTGCTTTACCTTAATATTATAACTATAATACTTATTAAGATAGGCCTTAACACTACGTAGTAGTATAACTTTTAGATAAAAAAAGTAGATAAGAATACTATAGTTAGTATTTAAGATAAATATATTAAGTAGAGTAGACATAATATAACGCTAGTGTAAATAGATAGAGAAGTTAGGTAATAATATTATAGTAAAACGTGTTAGAGGCTATTATTAAGAAGAGAATAAAGTTTTTTAATCTATATAGAGAGAGAAACTAGCTATAAAGTAGTGTAATAAAGCTATTCTATTATACTCTAAAGATGCGTAGAGTAGACGCCTCTTTATCTAAGTTATAGAAAATTATACTACTACTAGTAGCTCTATTACTTTAGTCTATATATAGTTAGAAATACTAGCTAAATTAATTTTATATATTAAGTAGCGCTTAGGTTGTTAGAGGCTAGGTATTCTAAAATCTAAGCTCTAGCGTTCTTAGCGTTCTTAGCGTTATCTATACTATAGATACTAGGTAATATCTTATACTTAATAGTATACACTATCTCTATTATATATATATATACTAACTAACATAGCTATATAGCTATAGAAGCTTAATCTTATTCTAGTCTCTATTAATAAAGATAATAACGTTAGTTTACTAGTCTAGAACGCTTTTATAATATTAGAACTCTATATAGTAGTATTCTACGTTCTACTAGATATAGTAGAGCCTATCTAGGCTTTTCTTGCACACTCTCTAGATAATATAATCTACTAGATCTATTAATAAGTTAGCAAGAAATAACTCTTAAAGTATATTTAGTAGGTTTATAATAATTCTTAAGTAGATATAGAATATACCTCTACTAATCTAACTAATAAGAACTATAAGCGTCTCTCTAAGCGCGTATATAAGAAAATAACTATAAAATAAGTAAATAAGCGCTTAAAGAATTAACTAGATTATACATTAGTAGAAATAGTAGTAAATTTCTAGAATATAGTTACTATAAAAATAAATAAGATTATATATTCTAATTATAAGCTTAAGTACTAGAATATAGCTAAAATATTTAAGCGTATAGGTATTAGTAAGGTAGCTAAAATAATTAACTATATAAAGGTAGTTACTATAGTTAACTATTTATAAGAATAGAAGGTAGTTCTAGGTATATAGAGGTAGTTATATTAAGAAGGTTTCTATTTATTTGTAACTATAGAATTAACTAGACATAATATTATAGAAGACATAACTACTAGAGTAGAAGATATAACTACTAGACTAAGTAATAATATAGATATAGTTTTTAATATATAAAATAACTAGCTAGTGTTATTCTAAGCTAACGTAGGTAGAATGTTAACTAATATACTAACTATAAGTAAAGTTAAAGAAATCTAGAGATTAGTTATAACTATACAAAAGAGAAAAACTATAGATATACTTAGTAATATATAGTATTACTAGAATATATTAATACTCTATACTAAATACAAATATCTAGAATATCTTTTATATAGTAGAATTAATCTAAAAAGTATATAAAAGTAGAGTATAGTAATAGTAGTATAAGAGTAGCTATTTACTAAGATTAGTAGCGTTATACTTTGTATATAAAATAGATAGTTAGAATATAGAAAGTAATAGTTTATACTCTAAGAGAGATTTAGAGTAGAAATCTTTACCTTACTACTAAGAGGTAGAGTACTAAATTTATTTATTAAATAGAGACTAATTACGCGTCTATAGAACTAGATAAATATAGTTATAATCTATAATAGTAATACTATAGAGATAGTAAAGATTATAAAACTAATCTTTATAAGTTATATAAGAGTAGAGTCTCTACTAATATAACTTCTACTAGAGTTTATTAAGAAGTTTAATCTTATTAATTAGACTTTTATAAATTTACTTACCTCTAGTTAAGATATATAATAGAACTTTAAGGTAGTCTAAAACTTAATAGATAACGTAAGTTAGCTTAATTTACTAGCGTAAATAGTAGTAATATAAGAGAATAAGTAATTCTAAGTATACTTTACTATTAAAATTCTATTAATTTATATATATAAATAAGTAGGTTCTTATAGGCGTAAAAGGTTAGGTTAATCTAGTAATACCTAGAGATTTATAGATACATAACGTTAGAACTTTACCTAGTAATACCTAGAAATTTATAAGTATAAGATGTTAGAATTTTATTCTAGAAATATAGAGGTAATCTAATAGTATAGTTTCTATTTATAAAGTAGTAGAAAATAAGCCTAGAAGTTATAATACTTATATTAATAAGTGTACTTCTAGAGTTAGCTTACGCTATTAGTGTACTTCTAGAGTTAACTTATAGTGTTAAGCGTACTTCTAAAGTTAGCTTATAGTGTTAAGCGTACTTCTAGAGTTAGCTTATAGTGTTAAGCGTGCTTCTAGAGTTAGCTTACGCTACTAGCGTAGTTCTATATATAGCTTATAGTATTAAGTATTCTTTTAGAGTTAGCTTACGCTATTAAGTATTCTTCTAGAGTTAGCTTACGCTATAGAGCGCACTTTCTAGATATAATTATAGTAGAGAACGCGCTTCTAGAGTTAGCTTATAGTATTAAATAAGCTTCTAGAGTTAGCTTATAGTATTAAATAAGCTTTTAGAGTTAGCTTAAGCTATAAGACTAGTACTAGAATATAGAGGTACATAGACTAAATTTTATAGAATTTAATAGCAAAAGTTATAAATCTAATAAAGTTAGGTATCTATAGAAGAGTAGAATTTACGCTAATATTAGCGTTACTAGTTTATATTATAATATAGATAAGGTATAGTTTAATAAGTAGACTAGAAAAGAAGAATATATTAGACTTAAAGTAAAATCTATATACCTTATACTATATAATATAAAAAGCTATAGCTCTAGAAGCTATAATAGAGTTATAGAGTATTCTAGTATTACACGTAATATTATCTTATACGTAATATTAGCTTATATATAGTATTAGCTTATATATAGTATTAGCTTATACGTAATATTAGCTTATATATAATAGAGTTAACTCTAATAGAAGGTAGCGTTTAGGCGTAGTAATATTAGTTTAATATTAGTTTTTAAAATAGAATAGAATAGTTTAAGAGAGAATAATAATACTATAAATAGAGTAAATTAGAGCTTTATACTTATAGTTATAGATAAGTTATTTTAGAATTAATATATTAGGTAGTGTATTAGTAAAAGTAGAAGAGATAATTTAAATATAAATTTTAAATTAAAATAAAAACTACGCTATAGTTTACGTAGGCGTAATAGAAACTAGACTAAGTAGTATATCTAAAATAAAGCTATAGCTATACGCTAACTAAATAAAGTATAGATATAAAGTTAGTAAATCTATCTTTTTAGTTTAACTATATAGAAATACTTTTCTACGTTTACTTAATACTATACGTAATAATATAACTACTACTAGTAGATATAGTAGCTTATTCTATATTCTACATTATTTCTAATACTATTATAGATAATACACTAGATCTATAGATAATTAGATAAGTTATCTAGAATAGCTTTTCTAGTATAAAACTAGCTACGTTTATTTATTTTCTAGATAACTTAGTTCTATATATAGTATTTATATTATAAAATCTAATAGACGCTTTATATTAGATATATTAAAATATTTCTAAACCTAAACTTCTTAAAGTTCTTAATTATAATTATAACTATCTACCTAGAAGTATATAGAATAAAGATATCTATAATAAGTAATATAGTTAAAATATAAATAATAAATATATATCTAATATATAGCTAGAATTAAAGCGTAAGTAGAAAAAGATAACTAAATAAGTTAATAAAAATATAGTTAATTACCTTAATCTTTAACTTATATAAATAATTATAAGTACTTAGAATTAGAAAACTATTTAAAATCTAAAGATAATATTAGTTAAAGAGTAATATTATTATTAATAGACTTAATAAATACTAAATATAAACTTAAATATAATTACTTATATAATTAAAATAGTAAGAGCTATAAAGATAATAAAAGTATTTAAGAATTAGGCTACTATTTTTATTTTATAAAAGTAATAGAAAGTAAAGAGTTTATAGCTCTTTAATAAGCTAGAACTAGTTAAAGATAAGAGTTTTAGTTTTACTTCTTATATACTAAGTACGTAGCTTACTTAGTAGTTAGTATAAACTTTTAATATAGTACCTTTAGAAATATAAGTAGAACTAGATACTAATAAGTTAAGAAAGAAGTACTTTAAAATCTAATAAACTTACGCTAATATAATAGTAAGTTAAATATAGTAATATTAGAAGATAGATACTTTTTATAAGAAATATAAGTAGATATATAAAAAAATAAAAAAATAGAGTATAGAAATAGATTAAAGAGAGTAAAGGTATAGTAGTATTATAAAAAAGATATTATTTACCTTTATATATAAAGAGAAATTAGAAAGAATAGCTATAAAAGAGAAGAATAGAAAGCTTTAGGTTAAGTTTAGAGAGTACCTAGATTAGAGTAAGCGCTAGAATATTTTTAAGAAGTAATTTAGAATAATTAGTATTTTTATATTACTACTATATAGTATAAATCTAAATAACTAGATTAAGAGAAAGATTACGTAAGCGCGCGTTATATAGTAGATAGAAATAGTGTTTAAATATAATAAACTAGTAGTTAAGTTAGTAATAAAAATTAAGTAGTTAGTAGTTAAGTATATATATAACTAGAATCTACTAATAGAATATACTTTTCTTAAGAAGCTATATTATTTCTAAGGTACTAATTTAGTAGCGCTACTTAATAGTATATTAAGAATTATAGATAGTAGTATAAAAGAAAGTAGTATAGTAAGTAAGTTAGCTTAGAAAGCTATATTTAGAAATTATAAAGTTATAGTTCTTAAAATTACTAGAAAGTAAATAAAATAGCTATAAGTTAGTTATAATAAAAGTACTTCTAGAATTATAAAGTTTTTAGATATATATAATTCTAAGACTATACTTACTTACTACTTAATATTTAATAGGTTATAACTTAGATTAACGTTTATAAGTAACGTATTAAAAAGAAGTACTTCTAGAATTATAAAGTTTTTAGAATATATATAATTCTAAAACTATACTTATATATAGCTTAATATTTAATAGAACTTAACTTAGATTAATATTTATAAGCAACGTAGTAAGAAAAAGTACTTCTAGAATTATAAGGTTTCTAAAATACTTATAATTTAGAGAATAGTCTTATTTATATAGTTATATTATAGGTAAAATAATTTAAATTATAAATTTAGATTAAAATAGATAATATTAGTTATCTAATATTACTTCTAGGCCTACTAATATTATACTTACTATAGCTAATATTACCTCTACGCCTACTAATATTATACTATATACTAGTAATATTATACTATAAGATTACTATCTATATACTATATTTTATATAATAATAGTCTATTATTATTAATTCTAATAAAGTTAAAAAGTATTAGAGAAGCCTTTAGAGTAGAGAAGCTTTTCTAGTAAACTAGCTTTATCTATAGTATTTTAGAAGTACTTATATATAGCTATAGAACTATAATAAGTAGCTAGAGTACTTTTACTTATAATAATAATAGTAGCGTACTTTAAGATATTCTTCTTTATAAATAGTTCTTAGTAAATATTTATTATCTTAGTAAGAATCTTAATATTTTTATATTTAGTAGTAGAGAAGAACTTATTATAGCTATTATAGTAAATATAGACTTAGAAAGTAGTAGAAAAGTTTATAATATTCTTAGTAGCTTACTTAATAAGATAGGTATCTATACTCTATATAATAAGTTATAGTAAGTACTTTTTATAATATACTTTAAGCTTTTTTTACTTTTATTCTTAGTAAAAAGTATTTATATTAAGAGTATAGTAATTATTTAACTATATATAGGTTAGTAGATTATAGAAAGAATAAAGCTTATAATATAGCCTATCTTATATAAACCTAGATTAGAGTAGACTATAATTAATAAATAGCGTATAGTATAATACTCTAGATAGAAATAGACTATAAAGTCTACTTTATACTAGTAAGTACTATAGGCTATAGAAAGAAGAAAGAGAAGAAGTACTTACTTTAATTAGAATAGTAGTAGTAGTACTAGATTTACCTAGGCTAGTACTCTAATCTATTAGAATACTATACTTACTTTTACTAGTTACTAGATAGTAGAAGAGTATTCTTAGTACTTTTATAGTAGAAACTATTTATATTTATAATAATAATAAGCTAGTCTAACTAGAAATAATAGACTAGAAACGCTATTAGATATAAAGTATAGTAAGCGCCTTTTAGTATATATTAGCTAAGACTATCTATAGAGTAAAAGTAGCTAGTACATACTTCTACTAGTTACACTAGACTTTATTACTTAAGTTTATAAAAATAAAAAAGTAAGACTATCTAGTAATACTAGCACTTTCTAAATTATCTTTCTAATTAGAGTATTTATTATCTTCTTAGGTAATTATATAAGTTATATAGTTAATTAAAAATATAAATTTACTATTATTACTTAGACCTAATCTAGTAGTAGAAATAGCTATTTCTATTATCTTACTAAGTAGAATAGTGCTTTTAGTATAGCTAGTGTATAGGTATTAAAGAGTATAAAGATATATTACTATAAGAACGTAAAGTAGTTAGTATAGGTAAGAAAGTATATAAACGTTAGTTTAGTAGAAAAGAGTTCTATTATAGAAAGATTCTATTATCTAAAGTATTATATAAAAGTCTAATACTAAAAAGTATAAGTAAAAGATAATATAGTAGATAATTAGATAATTCTAAAAAGCTCTTATTAAAAGATGTTCTTTCTCTAGGTAATTCTTAGATTATTAAAGATCTAATTTATATAAGAATACCTTATATACTAGTATAAACCTTCTCTTCTTAGTAGTATAGTCTTATTATACTATCTAGAATATATTACTTACTTATAGTATAAAGAAAAGATAAAGAAAATATATAGAAAAGAAAGTAAAAAGTAAAATAAATAATTAAGTAAAGATAGTATAGGTAGTAGTTAGATTTTAGGTAAAATAAAAAGCTTACCTAAAATCTAAGTACTAGTAATATTACTAGCACGTCTAGTCTACTTTATATTTTATTTACTATAATATAGTTTAGATAGGCTAGTAGTAGAAGCTAATAGAGCTAGTATTAGTATCTTAAACTAAGAAGAAAGTAGTAGAACTAGTAGTAGTAATATTATTAGAGAGTGTAAGGTACTAGAGAGTAATAATAGGCTAGACGCTAAACTACTAGTGTAAGCCTAAGAAGTTTTAAATAGAAAGAAAGAAGTAGATATAGTATTAAAGTTAGTAGCGTTATAGAAGTAGTAATAAATATCTAGTTTTATATTAATTTTATTAATAAGATGTTTAATAGTATCTTCTATACTATAATTATAATTCTAAATATACTACTATCTTTTATAAGAAGAAGGTATACTCTTATTAGTAAAGAAGAAAACGTTTAGATATTTACTATTAGCGCTCTTAGTAAAGGCAGCCTTTTTAAGCTTCTTAACTACTAGCTATAGTATCTTAATCTCTCTAATAACGTACTTACGCTCTTTTTAGATATACTCTAGAATACTATTCTTATTTTTACTAAAAAGTTTATAGATTTTCTTATATATAAAAGAGTTATTCTAGAAGACTTACGTAAGAATAGCCTTCTAGATCTAGAAGAAAAAGTTAATATATATATCTACTAGAAATATCTACTTAATACTACTATACTTATTATAATATCTAGATAGTGTTATAGAAAGAGCTATAAGATTATAATAAGCCTTTAAGATCTTATTATATATTTCTATAGCTAGAATCTCTATAATACTCTAGTATACTATAATATACTATAAAAGAATTATTTAATAAATCTTAGTTACTAGTTCTATAGAGCTATAGAGTATTATAGAGTAGATAATATAAATATCTTCTTCTCTATAAATAGACTTCTTCTACTTTATACCTAGCGCTATTACTTATACTTCTTATATCTAATTAATATTATTATACTACCTTTTAATAAGGCTAGTAGAATTCTTCTTAGTAGTTTTACGCTATTATAAGTATAGCTCTATATATTAATAGAAGCTTTCTAAGACCTCTATATAGTTCTAAAAGTTTTTGTTATTAATTAAAACTAATTCTTAGATTATATCTATACCTTAACCTTAAGTGTAGGTAAATAATAGATTAAGATTAATATAGTAGAAGAACGTCTTATTACCTAGTATAGTGTACTTAGCGTAGTAAAAGTAAGAAACTATAGTATATTCTTTATAAAGTACTAAGTAGAGTATCTAGTAATAAAAGTTAGTATAGATAGCTTATTAAATAAGAGAATAGTATATAATATAAAGCTAGCTAAAGTTCTTATTACTATTAATATATTAGAGATAGTAATAATATATCTTAAAGAATTCTTTAATAATCTTTTTAAGTTTTTTATTATTAAAGAATAGCTACTTAAAGTTTTCTATAGTAATATTACTCTTCTACTTAAAGTCTTTTACTAGCTTACTCTAACTTATCTTCTTACTAACTACTTTCTAGAAAGAAATTAGATATAGATTATAAGCTATCTAAAAATAAAAGTAATAGCTAAAAAGATTAGAGTTTTATTTACTAAGCTTATACTACTTAATAAAGAGAATAGATATAATTAAGTAGATTTAGAGTTTATACTACTTATTTTATAAAAGATATAAAAGAAGAAGAATATTATTTATAGCTTTTATATTTATAGCTTACTTAAAGAGACTTATATAGATAGCTATTACTTATATATAAGTTTAATAAATATAAGTACTAGTAATTAATAAGCTATTAGAGTAGTAACTAATATAAACTTCTTAATACTATACTTAAATAACTTTAATACGTTTATAGTTATTAAGTTTAGTATACTTAGAGTAGCTATTAAGAATTAGTTAAGAAAAATTAGAAGTTTTATCTAAATATTTATAGTTCTTAGCTATAGTTAAAGCCTTAAGCTTATTAGAATTCTAGTCTTTATCTTCTAAATTATCTTTATTAAGCGTAGTGTCTATTTTCTTAGATAAAGATTAGTAAGCTAGAGTAGATTTTAGAGCACTAGCGCTAGATAGTAGTAGTAGTAGTAGAAGACTAGTTTATATACTATAAAGCTTTAATTTCTATAACTTAGCTACTACTACTCTTTTCTTAACTACCTTAAGACTAGCCTAGCGCTCTTAGTATATCTACTTCTTTAGATTTACTAAAGAAGTAACTAATCTAGCTCTACTAAGTTACCTTACTCTAATTTTCTTTAGCTCTACTTTAATATAATTACTATTTTTATTAATTACTCTTAACTTATATAGAAATAATCTAAGTTCTATTATAATAGAGATAGCTAATTAATAGGTAGAGTATAGCTTTCTCTAGTATCTAGTAATAGTATTAGTAATTATTATATTATTACTACTATAAAGAGTATATATAATCTAGTAGTTCTTATTAAAATACTTATTAGCTATATATAGAAAGATATATTACTAAAACTTATATTAACTATTATAAGTACTATCTTTTTTATATTTATAAGTAAAAGAAACTATAATATTTCTAGTAGTAAGGCTAAGTATACCTAGTGTTATACTATACTTCTTATAGTTTTTTTTTAATACTTTAATAGAATACTTTAAAAGAGATAGTATCTTAGAAAGTAAGTTTTTCTTAGTAAACTAAATAGTTACCTTAATAGAATTTCTTAAGGTAGCCTAGTCTTATATAATAATATTAGTTTTAGTACTTTTATATAGAGTATAGACGTAAATAGCTACTACTTAGACTAAGAAAAGAGCTATATTACTAATATCTAAACGCCTAAAGTAGAACTATATATTAGATATAGTCTAGTAGTTATATAGAACCTTACTTAAAAAGTAAGAGACGTAGCTTATAAAACTAGACTCTAATATATTAACGCTCTTAGTAGTAGTAGTTAGCTTTATAATATACTTATTTTTAGTATTCTTAGCTTAGCTTAAGACTTAATACTAGCTATTAAATACTTTAATACTACTATACTTATCTATAAGCTCTAGTAGCGCTTTAACTATATTAAATACTTTAAGAATAAAGTTAGTAATCTAGTTAAATAGAAAGGTTACGTTAGTTATAAAAGTATTAAGAATAACTTTCTATTACTTAGAGAACTACTATTTAAGACTATTAATAAACTCTATTACTTTACTATTAATATTTAGATTCTAGAGATTCTAGTTCTAAGCTAAGATAAGAACTTAGTTCTTAGCTTTAGTGTATAGAGCCTAAATAATTATAAAAGTGTCTTTCTTTAGTTATAAACTAGAAGAAGTAGTAGAGAAAAAGCTAGTATTACTTCTAGAGACTTAACTATAGATATCTAAAGTAGTAAAATTCTTAGTTAGACTAGATATATAAAGCTTAAAAGATAAACTTTTTTAAAAAAAAGTTTCTTATAAAAAAAAGCTTTAGCTATAAGAAAAAGTTAACTTTCTAGTATCTATAGCTTTGCTCTTACTTTTATTCTTATTACTAGCTATTTTCTACTAAGCTTCTAGTAGCGTAGGTATCTTTCTTTAGTAATCTAAGACTAGCTTTTATAAAGAAACTCTTACTAAACTAGCTTATAGTATAAGACTAATAGTACTAAGCTTATATATATATATATATAGTTATACTTATACGCTTATTTATAGAATTAGTTATAGATATAGTAAACTAAGCGCGCGCTTTTATATATAGAGTTAATAGTAACTAAAAGTTATAGAGAAGATTTAGGCAGCCTATAGGCTTATTATATTACTTTACGCTAAGCGTAGTAATTATAGTTATTACTATAATTATTAAAATATAATATATAAAAAATTAGCTAACTAGAAAAAAGAAAAAGATATAGCTTACTTCTAAGAGGTAACTATAGTGTATAGAAGTAAGAAGAAAAGATTAAGAAGATTAGAGAAGAAAGAAAGAAATAATAGCTAAGAAAAGATATATATATATATATAATTAAAAGACTTTTATCTATTATAGTATTATAATATTATAATAATAATAGGTAAAGTTAGAAGGTAAAATTATAGTAAAGGTAAGATAATTAATTACGTAATTAGCTATTATACTTAGTAGTATTCTTACGTATATAATAGTATTAGTAAATAGATAGCGTTATATTATTATAGTAGTAATAACTAGATTTTAGATAAAATTCTAATCTACTTAAAATCTATATATTAGAACTATTATAGTCTATAATTATTAGAATTATAGCTAAAGAACTATAATAGTTATATAAATATAGTTTAAAAAAAGTTTAAAGCTAGATAGAATAGTTAAAAGAGTAATACTTATTATAATTAGTACTAGTATTTCTAATATTAAAGTTATAAAAAAGCTATAATACTTATAGCTCTTTCTCTTATTACTTCTAAAAGTATATAAAAGTAATAGAGTATTAGTTACTAAAGATAAAGTATTTATAGTTATTATAGTAGTTTCTAAGTAGTTATACGTAGAGTTATAGCTAGTTATTACGTATAGAATTATAGCTACTATATTCTCTAGGCGTTCTAAGTATATTAAGATAGTAGTAGAATAGATATATTCTTATCTACCTAGTAGTAGTTACTTTCTAGAGACCTAACTATAGGTAGGCTAATATAACTAGAAATTACTATTCTAAGCTCTAATTTAAGTAGCTTAAAGAGCTTAGAATAGTAAATTAACTAAGTCTAGGTAGTTATTACTAGGTAGAGATAATACCTTAGTAGTTATATAACTCTATAGCTTAGTAAACTAGTAGTAGAGAATCTAATATAAGATAGAATATAGTAAGATAGTAAGAGTAGTAGTAGCTATCTTCTCTACTTTATCTTAAGGTTTATAGTATTTATACTCTACTAAGAGTATTTAAATATATACTATCTAGCGCTTATAAGAAAAAGTATTACTATATATAGTAAACTCTTTATTTATATTATCTAGTATTAATATTATAGTAGAGAAGTTAGAGGTAGTAGAGAGTACTTAGAGTAGTATTTACCTTAGACTCTAGTAGTAGCTTCTAGCTAAACGCTACTATAAGCGCTGCACTATCTTTATTACTACTTATCTTATAGTTTATAATATATTTATTTAGTATAGTTTAAGACTATAGAGAAGTTAGACGCTTCTTTTACTAGTAGTAGTAAGAGTTAATAGAAGCTAGAAAGAGAGTATAATAAGTAGAGACTTATTATTACTATTAAGGTATAAGTATAGTAGAAAAGAAGCTAGAATAAATTAAGATTAAAAGTAAGAAGAGCGCTATCTCTTTAGTTTTAGTAGAACTTATAGAATACTTCTTTATAAAACTAATATAGTTTATATATATTTATAATATTAAGATTTTTTATAGTATAGTTAATATAATAAAAGAGAAAAAAATAAAAAGAGAATAAAAAAGTATACTTTAAATACTTAGTAATAGTAGACTATATATTCTTAAAGAAGCTTTTAGATAAAAGAGCTTATAGTAGACTTTCTCTTCTCTTCTTTAAGTAAAGGCTATTCTATAGCCTAAGCTTTTTCTCTATCTAATACTAATAATATATTAGAATTAGAGAAAGAAATAAAGTTTAGTTTAAATACTCTCTATTCTTCTTTTATAAAGCGCTTAGTAATAACTATACTTAGCTAACTAATAAGCCTTAAAAAAATACTTAGCTAATTAATAAGCCTTAGAGTATTACTTACTTTCTTTTCTTTAAGTTATAGTTAGAAAGAAGTATTCTAGCTATTTTTTTTATTATTATTAATAGAGCTAGCTAGTACGTTAGTAGAGACGTTAGTGTTCTTTTAGTTATCTAGGTTATAGAGCTTTATTTAGCTATAATATTACTCTATAATATCTTTTAGTATTTATATTATAACTACTTAGTTATAGACTACCTTAGATTTCTCTAGACCTCTCTAGACTACGCTAGCCTACGTAAGCGTAGGCTCTACTAGTGTAGAAATCTAAAGAAACCTTTTATAAGTAATAGCTCTACTTAGATTACTTAGTAGAGGTTTGTATTTATATAATTCTATATTAATCTATTTTACTTTTATAATATAAACCTCTATCTATAACTATTAGTAATACTATAAATATAGTTTTATTATAATTACGCAGCGTAGTAGAAAACGCAGCTTTCTAGGCCTAGCCTAGGCTAGCTAATACTCTATTAGCTCTAACTACTACTAAAAAGAAATTATAAGCTCTAACACCTACTATAGAAATACTACTAGTTAAGAAGAAGATACCTATTAATAAACTAACGCTATTAACTCTCTAGCAAGAACTTAAATAGAAAGAATAGCTTTTATTAGAAGCTAAACAGCGTATAAAGATTACTATCTTATACATCTAACGTAAGGCTCTTAAGACTATACTTACTAGTAGTAACTTTTAGACTCTATTACTATCTATACTAATACTAGCTCTAGCTACGCCTGCTAAGAGTACTCTACACTAGACTAGATCTTTTAAGATTCTACTTCTAAAATCTAATCTTTTAACGCGTTTTAAAGGTAAGAATAGAGTATAACTTAATAGCTAGGCTAGAGCTTATAAACGCTTCTTTAAGAGTAACTCTATCTTAACTAATCTAACTATATAAGTTAACTTTATAATTAGATAGCTTAGAAACTACTAACTAGACTATTAGAAAAGAATAGCTAAGGCTATTATAACTAACCTAGAAGCGCTAGTTCTAACCTAGGCTACTCTAAAGTTAGCTATACTAGAGTTACTTAGCTCTCTCTTTAAACGTAAGTAAATAGCTAGAGAAAAGATTAAAAATATAAGATAGTGTTATTATACCTCTACTAAGCTTTTTAACTACTTTAAGATATAATAGAAAAAGCTTAATATCTAAGCTACTTTTAATAATACTAATAAGAATTATATCTATAACTTCTACTCTACTCTTAACTTAAAGATACGTAAATAACTAGATAATATTAAGTAGAAGTAGTATAGTCTTATAGCACTAGAAGCTAAGGCTAACTAGTAGTATAGAGCTTTAGAATCTATACTTTAGATTAGATAGGCTTAGATAGGTATAGATAACACTAGAAGAGACTAGTTACTCTTTAAGTAAATATAGTATAACGCTAACTAGCGCAGCTTATCTAGCTAAGAGATAAGACTATATATACTACTTAAGAGAAAATCTATAACTACTCTAGTAGCCTAAATAAGTATAAAGAATATTAGTTAGGTTAAATACTATAACTACTACTATAAAGAGCACTATAAGAGAGAGTATTCTAACTCTACTAGTACCTAGAAGAGAAAAGCGCACTCTTAGACTACCTAACTCTATAGCCTAAAAAACTTATTATATACTCTAAGAGTTTTATTACTACTATAAGTAGTAAGCGTAAGACTAGGTTAGAGATAGTAGGCTTATTTCTAATTACTATAGAAAGTACTATTCTAGCTAAGTCTAGGCCTATCTATATCTAAGCGCTTTTTAATAGTAGTGCTAAGGCTAACTTTATTAGTTAAGCTATAGCTAGTAAAGCTAGATACGTACTATACTAAGATAGTATAATCTAGTTCTATAGTTTTAATAGCTAAGAGCTAGCTATATTAGACTAGATAGATGTAAAGTACACTATAACTAATAGCTATAATACTACCTAAGAAGAGTAGAGAGAGTTCTATCTAGAAAACCTTAAAGAATTTAATATAATTTTAGATATACTATAGCTAGAGTAATAGTAACCTACTCTAAACTTTATCTTAAAATCTATAAGATTTACAAAGTAGACTAAATACTATAAGATTACTCTAGAGACTTCTAAATAATTTATAGCTATACTTCTTAATAAGAATAATAATAGCTTTCTACTAGTAATAGGCTAGATAAGCTTAGATAATAGTACTCTACTCTATTAGTACTATAGCTTCTAGGTAAAAGCCTTTTCTAAAGAAAACGCTACTATTCTAGCTAAATATAGGCTATATAAGATAGTAATTAACCTAGAGAAAGAGAAGAATTTACTTTATAAACTACTCTATAGCCTATTAGTAATAGAAGCTAAGATACTATATAAATATATTAATAAGAACCTAGCTAGAAAATAGATTAGACGCTCTACCTCTAAGGTAGAGATACTAATTCTATTTATAAAAAAGAAGAATAGCTCTTTCTAGTTATATATAGATTACTATAGCTTTAATATAATTACTATAAAGAACTACTATCTACTACTACTTATAAAAGAGTCTCTTAATTAACTTAGATCTATATTAATCTACACTAAACTAGATCTATAGAATACTTACTATTATATTTATATTAAGAAGAGAGATAAGTAGAAGATAGCCTTCTATACTAAGTATAGCTATTTTAAATATATAGTAATACTATTTAGTCTTACTAATACTCTTATAGTATTCTAGAATTATATTAACTTAATTCTATTAGATCTACTAGATATCTACTATATTATATACTTTAATAATATTCTTATCTACTTCTAGAATAAGAAGAAACACGTTAGCTAGGTCTAAGAGGTATTATCTAGACTTATCTAGTATAGACTATACACTAAACTCTCTAAGTATAACTTCTATACCTAGAAAGTAGGCTACTTAGGTTTTGTAGTTACCTTATAAGAAGTAGAGATAGAAACTAATTATGTTAATACTATTTAATTCTAGCCTATACCTACCTTAGTTAGAAACGTTTAGATCTTTCTAAACTTTACTAACTACTACTAGTGCTTTATAGAAGAGTTTTCTAGAATAGCTACTTCTCTCTACTAGATTATCTAAAGGCTATCTAAGGTAAGTAAGAGTAGCTACTAGTAATAATAAGAAGAATTACACTTAATTAAGCTAGAATCTAATACTATTAAAGCTTTTAAGATTTTTAAAAAAAGATTTACTATAAGCTCTATTCTAGTCTACTTTAACTCTAGCCTACTCTATAAAGTAAAAACTAACGCCTTAGGCTTTATAATCTTTAGAATTCTAAACTAGTCTAAACTAGAACCTAATAGTAAGAATCTATAGTACCTAATTGCGTACTATTTACGTAAAATAACCTCTACTAAGTATAATTATAATATATATAATAGAGAACTTCTTATAGTAGTAGAGGCCTTTAAACACTAGAGATATTACCTTAAGAGTATAGCCTATAATATTACCTTCTATATAGACTACTATAATCTATAAGAGTTTATATCTACTAAGGTACTATTACGTAGGTAGGCTAGATAGATAGAATAGCTAGCAGCCTTCTACTTTACTATAGTCTACTACTCTAGATAGACTAACTCTACTAATAGACTATCTAGACGCCTAGATTATAAGTTAGATAAGAACGTAGTAGATTTAGCTAGTAGTAATAAGAAGTTACTAGTAGAGCTTTAGTATAAGCTATAGTTAACTAACGTAGATAGCTCTAAAGAGCGCGTAGTTACTCTAGAAGAAGTAAGAAAACTTTAGATTAGAGTAGTTATAGGTATAACTAGAGCTATTACTTTAGGCTAACTAATATTACTTACTAACTAGACTAGGCTACTATACTCTATACGCAACGCTATTAGAGAAGGTATACTTAGTAATAAGTACGTAGACCTTACTAGAGAAGCACTATTAATACTAGATAATACTTAACTATATTAGGTAGACTAATAGAGTATAGAATTAGATAATATACTTCTTTATAAGAGAAGACTTTATATTCTAGAAGTAGCCTACGTTAAAGTTTTATAAGCTTACTATAATAACTTCTTAGTAAGTTACTTTAGATTTATCTAAACTCTAGATTTTATATTAAGAGAATTCTAGTAGCTAGAGGTTTAATAGATAGTTAAGAACTACTATTAGTTCTATATAACCTACGTAAGAATAAAACCTACTAAGTATACTAGGTATAGAGAACTATAGTTACTACCTATACTAGCTAATATCTAGAAGAATATTATAATAGACTTTATTACTAAGTTACCTCTAAGTACTCTAGAAGAGTAAGAGTATAATAGTATACTTATAGTTATATACTACTTTTCTAAAATAGTATACTTTATACTATCTAGAGGTAATCTAAATATACTAGAACTAGCTAAAACCTTCTATTAGAAGATTATACGCCTTTATAGCCTACTAAAGTTAGTAGTTACTAATAGAAAGGTGCTGTTTACGTTAGCGTACTAAAGTACCTTTACTTAATATCTAGAAACTAGATAACTACTATTAATAGCCTTTTACCTCTAGACTAATAGCTAGATAGAGCGTATAAATTAAGTTCTAGAGTAATACCTTAGAGCCTATATAAACTATAAGTAAGATAACTAAGTAACTCTACTAGCTAACACTAAGTTTACGTATAATAACTCTAAATATAACTTAACTAGTATTACTCTATTTAAGCTAGTGTATAGCTATATAATTCTATCTACACTAGAGTTAACTAGCTTAGATCTAACTAGACTATCTAAGCGTATACTCTAAGACTAGAAACTACATAAAAAAGTATATAAAATAGTATAATAGAACTTAGTAAGAGCCTAAGAGTACTAATAGAAAGCGTATAATAAAAGCTATAAGCTTAAAGAGTTTAAAGTTAGTAATTAGGTTATACTAGATATATATAATATCTATATAACTAGACCTAAAAAGAAACTAAACTATAAGTACTAGAGCTTACTTAAAGTAATAGAATAGATTAGTAAGTAAGCTTACTAACTAGACTTTCTAGAAGATAGTAGAATCTACCTAGTCTTCTATATTAGCTTACTAGAGAACGCTTCTAATACTAGTTTAGTTTAGAGAAACTAAGATCTACTCTATTATATTACTTTATAAGTAGGTAATAACGTATATAAAGTAGATAGAATACTTAAGAAGTAAAGAGTAGAAGACTCTTAAATATACTTAGTTAAGTAAATAGGCTACCTAGACTTTAATAATTAATAGCTACCTTTAGAGAAGATTTTTCTTAGCGCTATAAAAACGTTTAAGAGATTCTAAGAGTACTTTAACTAAAGATAATTATATTAGAGTAGGCTTAGAAAGAGCTAGATAGATCTAGATTAGCTTAGTCTAATATTCTAATAGAGTAGACTAGAGAATATATTAGATTAAATAAATTAATAAATTTTCTAAGTATAATAGACTCTAAAATTACTTAAATCTTAATTATAAGTATAAAGAAATTAATAATTATATTTCTAGAGCTAAAGCTAATCTATACTAATCTAGACCTATCTAGATTAGATAGTAACTAATTACTATACAAAGAATAATAATAAGTAGATTAGAACTAGAAAGAACTCTAGAGAGCCTAACCTAAACTAATCTACACTAAAGTATCTTAGACGCTAAACTCTATAACTAGAAAATGCTAACTAGAATAAAACTACCTAAATTAATCTAGAGATAGCTCTAGACAGACCTAGGCTACGCTAGGTTAACCTAGAGTAAAGTAGAGTAATTAGCCTAGAAGCTATTCTTAGTAGTCTTAGATAGCTTACCTTTAATTAAGAATAGTAAGTTAATAAAACTCTTAACTTTAGCTTCTAGAGCTAGAATCTTTTTCTTAAAAGAATCTACGTTCTTTTTCTTCTAGACTAGGTTAGATAGATTTAGATTAGAATAAGAGAAGATATACTTACGCGCTTACTAGAAGTTTTAGAAACTCTATTAGTGTTACTATAAGACTTAGCCTTTTAGGTAACTTTAAGAACTTTAGTGTTAAACTAAATATACTTACTAGAGTATAAAAGCGTATTCTTATTATTAATATATTAGATAGTGTTTCTACCTAAATTAGTATAGATTAGTATAGATAACTTTAGATTACTTATATAGTAAAGGTAGTAGCCTAGATCTTAATATTCTACTTTAGAGATAACTTATCTATAGTAAAGGTATTTAAGATATTATAGACTAGAGCGTTTAAGAGTACCTAAAAGTATATTCTATAGATTTTTACCTATATTATAATAATACTAGAGATAGTGTACTTAGGTAGCTAGATTAGTCTAGATTAGCTTAGATTATACTAGAATAGCATTACTTACTTAAAAATAATCTTAACTAGATAAGTTATAGAGAATATAGTAAAGAAAAGTTAGAGCTTTTTTCTTACTAATAGTATAAGACACTATTATAGTAGTTCTACTCTATAGAGTCTAGATTAGTATAGATTAGTATAGATAGCTCTAGAAAGAAGTACTAACCTATATCTTATAGTTCTTATCTAGTAGATAGTAGTAGAGTACTAGATTAGTCTACTAGTTGTTCTTAATAGTAGTATATAAGATATTACTATAGTATATATAACTATTTAGGTTATATCTAGCTTTAGTAGTTATATTTCTTAGTTGCTAGGCTCTAAGCGCTTACATTACAACTAGATTAGTATAGATAGAACTAGATTAGAATTAAAAATAGCTAGTTATTACTAGAATACTTTAGATAGTAGAAGATAGAGATAGATAGCGTAAGATTGCGCTAGATTATAGTTAATAGTATTAGTTAATAGGCTTCTATACTTATTAGTAAAAGAAGAGAAAAGGTAAGGCTAGACTACGCTAGGCTAGCCTAGATCTACTCTAATCTAGAGTAGTCTAGACTAATTCTAATATATAGAGATTTTAGAAATACTTACTAAATAATAGATAGAAGTAAGAAGTCTAAGTAGATAGCCTAAAAAGAGATTCTCTAATATTAATATATAGACTATATTTTAGTCTAGGCTTAGCACTTATATAATCTTCTAAATTTTTTTAATTTTCTATCTTATATAGAACGTACTTCTAGAGAGAAGAAAAACTTTATTATAACTACTTAGTTATAAACTACTCTAGATCTTTCTAGACTTTTCTAGACTACGCTAGCCTATATAAGCGTAGGCTCTACTAGCGTAGAAACTTAGAGAAACCTCTTATAAGTAATAGCTCTACCTAGATTACTTAGTAGAGATTTACGTTTATATAATTCTATATTAATCTATTTTACTTTTATAGTTTATTAGTAAAAGAGCTTTAGTCTCTTACTAGAAATAGTGTATAGAAGTAGTATTCTATTAAGATTCTTAATCTAGTAAGTACTTTACTCTAGCTATAGGCGTTAAATATAATATAAACCTATCTACCTAGTGTTAAGCTTTTTATCTCTAGATATATTAATCTTTTATATAGAGTTCTATAGAAGAACTAGATTACTAAGTTAAAGCTTCTTATAGCGTATCTTCTTAGTATTATTCTAATAATTTTTCTTAGCTTAATATAGTTAATTAGTATAGATAATAGTATTCTTAGTAAATTAGTTCTAGAAGTCTAACTATATTACGCGTATTACTAGAAGCTGTATATAATTCTTTACTTCTTAGAATAGAAAAGTCTACTATATTAGAAGCTCTAATTCTAATAGAAGAACTAGATTTTATTTAGTAATTAACTAGTATAGTAAATAGCCTATCTAAGACTAAGTAGAAATGTAGTTAGTAAGAAAAATAGTAGGTAAGTTATTTACCTATAGGCCTAATAGCTTAGCAAGAGTATTAATAATAAGCTTATATCTACTCTTAATCTTATCTATAGCTTATAGATTATATAAAAATAACTAGATACACTTAATCTTATAGTTAGCTATAAGATACTTTACTATCTTAGTAAAGTCTAGTCTACTATTAACTAAGAGCTTATATATTATACTTTATTAATAGATAATATCTTTATAAATAAACTTAGTAATAGTGCTAGACTTATTATTAGAAAGCACTCTAGCCTCTAGCTATCTACTTAAGTATTCTCTAGTAATAATAAGATATTTCTTATCTTAGTAGTAAGGTATATAAACTATATTAATTATAACTAACTTCTAGATTGCAAAGCTATACGTATTAGTTAATATATTAACTCTTCTCTTAGAGAAGTAAAGCTAGCACTTAGAATAATACTAAATTCTTTCTTAAACGTTTTTATATATATTAGGCTACTAATAATATTAGAATAGTATAGAGTATATAGTATTAGTTTTATAATAGCTAATAGTCTTATATATTAACTATATAGTATATAAGTAGATATTAGCGTTATTAATAATATAGTATATAGTAATATTTCTTAAAGTTTTATAGAAGAGCGTATAATTATATATAAAGAAGTTTAAAGCTTTCTTTTTCTATATATAAAGCTCTTTTAGTATTATACTCTTAGAAACTTTAAGGTTAATAAGAAACTAGATAATCTACTTAGATTATTTAGTATACTTATACTTAAGTACCTAGAACGCTCTAATAGGTAGTAGCTCTTCTTCTATACTTCTAATTATATAGTTAATAAACTTCTTAAGATTATCTTTAAGTTCTTCTAGTAGAATCTAATTATTAGATTTAAGGTAGTAAGAGAGAGTGTCTATAACAACGTTCTTCTTTCTAGAGACGTAGATAATATTAAAGTTCTAAAAAAGAATAGTAGAGATCTACTAATTTATAACTAATTCTAGGTTATTTATAGAAGAGTAATTAAGCTAGGTAATAAGTATTACTATATTAGTTTTAATAGTAAAATATATACTATATAGATATATATAAAACTTTTTTAAAGTCTAAAGTACTATCTTATATTCTAACTTAGTAGAATACTAAAGGCGTTCTCTTACTAACTAGAGTATACTTTTAAATTAAATAGAATAGTGTTTACTATTAGCTTATAGCTACTTAAGGTAAGCTTTTTTTTTATTCTAACTAGTGTTAGTTATAAGAAAAACCTTATACTTTAATATATCTAAGTAGTTAAGGCTTACTAGCGCTAGTACTAAGTATATAGTATACTTAAGTGTATATATTACTTAATTCTAATCTAGACTCTACTTATACTTTATATCTCTATAAAGAAGATAAAAGAAAGGCTTAGTAATAGTAGTAAATTCTTTTACCTAGATGTAGTAATAAATATATAGTCTAAGAAAGAAGTAAATATTATATATATTATAGTAAGATAGCTAGTTTAAAAGCTTCTAGACCTTTTTACTATTAGAATAGCGTTCTTTAGAGCTAATCTTATAGCTAATAATCTCTAGGCGCTTTATAAGAAAGTAGTACTTCTTACTAAAGACTATTTTTTTTACGCGCTTAACGTCTATAAGAACGTAGTTAAGTTAGAGAATATATTTATAAACGTAGTAATAAACACTAGATATAGCTATCTTACTACTATAGTCTATCTTAGAACCTCTATAAGTAATATTATTAATAAATACTATAGTGTTTAGCTAATAGTTCTTAAGAATCTTTATTATAACGCGCTAGAATACTATAACTAAGTTAGTTACTTCTATAACTATAGTATATAAATAAAGAAAACTAACTAGTATCTAAAAAGCTATTATATTCTAGCTTATAGTATAAAGAGTAATTTAATTATAACTAGAATAGAGATCTATAAAAAAGTTAATAAGATATCTAGTAAAGTGTTTAGAAAACTTATCTACTATTAGTAGTAGGTTTATATTATATATACTAATAGTATTAATCTTTTATATATTAGAGATCTACTAAGCTTCTCTATTCTTCTTAGAAACTAAGTACTATAGATTATAATACTAACTATTATAGCGTTTCTAGGTACTTTTATTAAGATAAGTATTAGCTATATTAACTATAATCTACTTAAGCTTCTTAGAAATAGTAAAGCTTTATACTTACTAAGCTTTATATTTAACTATATAAATCTTATATAGTAAATATATATTAGAGTATATTCTACTAGATTTAGTAAATTTCTATAATAAAGCTACTTCTTTATTATAGAGTATTTAGATAAAGAGATCTCTTTCTTCTTACGTAACTTATAATCTAATATAAAGATTAGCTAATCTCTTAGATATAAGGTAAGTTCTTTATAGAAATATAGTATATTATAGTTTAAAGATATTATTATATAGTTCTAGGTCTAGTTTATAAATAGATAGATAAAGTTATTAACGCTAAATAGCTTACTTCTTCTAGTCTTTCTATCTAAACTCTATTAGCTTATCTACCTAAAGAATATTAATAGGTTAAACCTTCTTATCTATAGTCTTATATAAGGTAGTAACTTCTAGTTACTAATAAGTTCTACGCACGTAATTAAGTATCTTCTTATAGTTAATCTTATATATAATAGTATACTTAGTAAGCTTCTATTTATACTAAATAATTAGCTTAGTGTTCTTATCTATCTAAGGTACCTCTACACTATTATAAAAAAGAAAGTATATTTATTTTCTTTATATCTATTAAATACTTACTAGAAATAGTATATTATATTACCTAAAACTATATATTAGATTACACTACGCTCTCTAGTATAGATACTAAACTATAGAAGAAACTTAAGGTAGCTCTAAAGTAGAGTTAGTTATAGTACTAACTTATATATATTCTATAGTATTATTATTCTTATTCTCTTACTTATAATTTATAGTAGAGAATAGGTATATAAACTTAGAGTCTAAGGTAATAAAGAAAACTAACTTAGTTCTATTCTTAGACTAAATATAATATTATACTCTACTAAATATATTATATTATATTCTAATATATAATACTATATACTATAGTTCTCTAAGTATAGCTAAGCGTGTAAAGTTCGCGATAATATAGAAAGTAGTATAAATAACTATAGTGCTAATACGTATAAAGACATTAAATATAGTACTAATAAATAGTTTATAGCTACTATTAGTAGAGGTTACTTCTTATAGTAGGTTGCTAAGCTTCTATATCTAGTATTTATATAGTATCTTTAACACGCGCGCTACACTAAGATAAAGAATATTTATCTACGTACTTATATTAATAAGGTATTTAATAGAATTACTATAAATATAAATCTAAGCCTCTAGTAGATCTATCTAGATAAACGCGCGTCTAGCGCGTCTCTATACTCTATATACTATCTTAGTAGATATATAGTTAAGAGTATTACTCTATAAGTTACTATAACTAGTAACTTTATATTAAGTTTATATATTTAAGTAGTATATATTAATAGTGTTATAAAAGGTATTAGTGTTATATTAATATAACTATATAGTTAGTAGAGATTATAATAAGTATTTATAAAAGATATAATAGTAGAGTATAGATATATAGAAGAGTGTATAGATTTTAAGTAAAAATAAAGTCTATCTAAAATCTATAGTATAGCTAGCCTTAAAGCTATTTACTATTCTAACACTATCTACACTAATACTATTCTTCTTTAGAAGATTACGTAATTAATTAGTAATATTATTCTAACTAATTAGGTTAGAAACTATTACTTCTTACACTTTCTAACTTAGAAGCGCTATTATAATATAATTAAGTTATTCTTTAATAAGCTTCTTAAGTTCTAGGTTAGAAAAAGCGTTTAAGAACTTAACTACTTTTTTCTTATAGCTTTATAATAAATATCTAGAATTAGCTAATATACTATTATTAATATAGATATTAGTAGGTAAATATATAACTATAAATAGTGTGTTAGAAGCTTATAGAAGAAATAGCTATTCTAACTAACTATTCTCTAGTATTATAGTAGTATCTAACGTCTATAAGTTAGAAATCTATCTAATTATATTCTTTTTAGGTAATAGCTAAGAGCTCTATAACTACTTAGAGAGTCTACCTCTTTTCTTAATATAGCTATTATAAACTTAATTAGAGTTACTAAGAATACTTTTATTTAGGTATCTAATAGTATTATCTTTAGCGCTATAGAGAAAAGTAGTGTTCTTACTACTAATAATAATACTATTAGAATTAATATTATTAAGTAGCTAGGCCTTTTTAGAGTACTTAATATCTTTCTAAAACTAGATAAACTACTATTAAGCGTTCTTATAACTAATATAATAGTCTAAGTAAGTAATTATATTAGCTAAGTTTAATTACTTAAGAATATACTTAGAGTAAGAGTCTCTCTTAAACTTCTTAAAAAAAATACTAGATATAAGCTATTCTATTATATTATTAGTAATATTAAAATACTTTTTAATCTTAAACCTAAGCTATTTAAGCTTATAGGTTAATAGAGAAGTACTAGAGATTTAGTTAAGGTAATTATAGAGTAGGCTAAAATAGTACGTTTCTTACTTACGCTTACTATTCTAATAGTAGCTAATCTAACCTAGATTATAAAAGTTATTATAGAGTTTATAATTAGTAATCTTATAACCTTTCTTATTATATATATAGTAAGTATTAGTGTACTTAGCCTTTCTATACTAAATAGTTTCTTTCTTAAAAGCTATATTTCTAAGTACTTTAGTAATAAAAGAACTATTATTTCTTTTAATAGAGAGCTCTTTTCTAGTTATATAGTCTATAAAGTATAGAGTATTATAAAGGTTCTTAAAGATTAGAGTAACTAATAAGTAAGCTATAAAGAAATAAACTATATCTATATTAAGCTTTAGTCTATTTAGTAAAGTTATAAGTTATTCTATCTTAGAATCTACGTTAGAAGAAAGTAAAGATTCTTACTTTTTCTATTACTTCTTAAGATTAGTAATAATACTCTTTACTTTCTCTAGGTTAAAGATAGCACGCTTATTAGTAAGTATAATATATCTTATTTTAGTATCTATACTACTTTATTTCTAGGTATATATATTATTAATAGTATTATTCTTTCTATAGTATTTCTTAAGAAAGATATAAATCTTATCTATATAGTACTTAGTTTAATTATTACCTTTAGAAGTGTTAGGTATTATAAAAGTAACTATTTACTTATTATACTTTAGAAGTTTATAGTAGAAGAGAAAGCTAAGTTTCTTCTATAGAACTTACTTATTAGTAACGTAGGCTTCTACTATTACGTAGAAGTAAGTATAATACTTAGTAAAACTAAGTAGATTATTTATATACTTATAGATAAAAGCTTATAAGTATAAGCGCTTACCTATCTTAATAGTAGTATTCTTATCTACTTAGTATTTCTTTATATTTGCCTTAAGCTTAGCTTAGTTTTTCTTTTTATAACTAGTAAAAAGCTTAATAATATAAGTAATAGAGTAATTCTTATTACTAATATAATCTAGAAGAATAGAGACTTTTATCTTATTAGAGAAGCCTCTATTATTAGCTTATTAGTTATAGTCTTTAAGAAACTTAGTAACGTTATTACTAGTAAAGACTAAAGTAGTATATCTAGAGTAAACTATAGAAACTACACTATTAGTTACTATTATAAATAATAATATACTCTCTACTTTAGAGATAGTTTTAGAGATTAGTATCTTTAGTATTAAAGTAGTTAAAGAAGTAGTAGATAAATACTTAGAAAAGAGAATTACTAGATCTCTTAACGCCTTACGCTTCTTCTATTTCTTTAGTAGTTATTATAGTTCTAAATAACTTATAAAGAAGCTAATACTTTTTTACTTAATAGCTTAAATACTAAATAGATATTATACTATAGAGATTATATAATTAAAAGATAAGTTCTAAATACTTAATAGATATTTAATACTCTCTATCTAGTAGTAGAGAATACTTTCTAAATACTTTTATAGTTAGTATAGCTTAGCGTTTTACTTACTATAATACTCTATTAGATTATTAGTTCTATTAAACTATAGCTCTACACTAGTGTATATTCTAAATATACTATTATAGTATTATATTAACCTAGCTAGCCTAGTATTTTATTATACTTCTAATATTACTATTCTAGGTATTAGTTAAATTAATATTTTCTAGTATTCTTAAGTAGTTACCTTATCTACGCAATTATCTTATCTAATATTACTTAGTAGTAAGAATATAGTTAGTCTAAATATAACTACTATTATAGTTCTAGCTAATCTAAAGAAAAGAGCTAAGTCTATACTTATTATATTTATTATAGTTATTATTACTATATACGTTATATTAATATATACTAACTACTTCTTATACTATATAGTAGAATATATCTTTATAGGCTTTACTATTTATATAAGTATTAGAAAGTATAAAGATATATTACTATAAGAATATAAAGTAGTTAGTATAGGTAAGAAAGTATATAGACATTAGTTTAGTAGAAAAGAGTTCTATTATAAAAAGATTCTATTATCTAAAGTATTATATAAAAGCCTAATACTAAAAAGCATAAGTAAAAGATAATATAGTAGATAATTAGATAATTCTAAAGAGCTCTTATTAAAAGATATTTCTCTTCTAGATAATTCTTAGGTTATTAAAAATCTAATTTATATAAGAACACCTTGTACACTAGCACACTAGTAGCTCTTCTTAGAATATAATAGTAATAGACTTTAAAGTTTTTAGTATTCTTAGCTATAGTAGATAGAAGTCTAGTAGTAGAATTTAGAAGATTTTTACTAGTAGTAATAAAAGCCTAGAAGTGTTTAATAGACTAGATATTAT
Source organism: Alternaria infectoria (assembly GCF_024043175.1). Lineage (NCBI taxonomy): Eukaryota > Fungi > Ascomycota > Dothideomycetes > Pleosporales > Pleosporaceae > Alternaria > Alternaria infectoria. The sequence continues at coordinate 223,968 of NW_026250719.1, read as the reverse complement.
AGTCTTTAGTAAATACCTAGAAATTTTTAATTATAACTTATACTATTTTAAATAACTCTACTTTTAGAGTAAGAATTTATTAGATAATAAAATCTATACTATAGTTTTTTATATTAATTACACTATTATTAATCTAGTCTATAAAGATATTATAGTTAATATATATAAGATACTTAGAACTAATTAGTATAAGTTTAGTGTCTAAGCTATCTTTTATAAGATAAAATAACACGTAAATAGAGTTCTTAGTAATATTAGTACCTTTTATAGTTATAAGTTTATATACACTAGTAAAGTAGATAAAGTTAGAATATATATTAATAATATATTAAAAGTAAGTAGAAGTACTTAGTATATAAAGAAATAGCTTAGATAAGATAAAAGAAGAAGTAGAAAAGCCTACTATAGTAGCGTTCTACTTAGCTTTATCTCTACACTTATACTATAATATCTAGTTTATATTCTTTTTATAAAAATATATAAAGATACTATAGATATAGTTATTATAAAACTAAGCTAAAATATATTAATAGAAGAAGTATAGATTTATAGAATTAAATAATATATTTTATATAAAAAAGATAAAATAAACTACTTAGTAGATAGTAGTCTACTCTTTAGTATAGATAGAAGTAGAGTTAATAATAGTATTACTATTTTAATATATTATAGCGCGCGTTTATATAAGAATTAGTTTAACTAATAATATATAGTAGCTAGATAGATAGCTATATTACTTTATATATACTATAATATAATTATAGAAAAGTTATAGCTTATTAGTCTTAGTCTATAACTAGTTAGTGCTAACTCTAAAATATAGTAATAAGATAACCTAGAACTAAATAGTGTAAATCTTCTCTAATCTATAAGATTTAGTAGTAGTATAGAAGTAGAAAAAAGATAATCTAATAACTAGTATACGCGTAATAGACTCTATATTACTAGTACTATCTTCTAAATTATTCTTAATAAAATCTTCTTAGACGCGTACTAGTAGCTAGATAGATAGTAGAATAATAGAAGAGAAGAAAGCTATAATAATAGTAGAAGTAGCGTATATAATAAAGTAGGCGTAGATAGACTACTAGAGAATCTAGTAAAAGAAAAGTAAAGTTAATATTTATAAAGTTATAGACTAGAATAGACTAAGTAAAAGTAAGAAGTAAATACTATAAAAATAAAAAGTCTCTAAGAGCGTTAGATAGAAAAAGTAGTTTAGTAGGTACTATAAGATAAAAATATAGTAAGAAGAGATACTATAAAAAAAAAAAAGAATACTAAAAGAATAGATAAACACTAGCTATATAATAATATTTACTAGTGTAAGGCGCTAGTAGAAGTGCTAGTATAGTATTTATAGAACGCTAGACTATAAAGAGTATAATAGATAAAAAAGAAAGTAGAAAAAATAAAGCTATAGAGTATACTAAGTATATATAGAATAAAAGTAGAGATAAATAAGTAATCTTAGTAGTAAAGATATAGATAACTATACTAGCTAAATATAGTAAGATAAAACGTAATTATCTACTATATATACTATATATTAGAGTATTAAGAATCTTATACCTCTAAAAAGATATCTACTCTTATAGATTAGACTATAGTAATATATTTACTATAGTACTTTAGTAGAGAATAGGCTACTTTCTATAGAAAGTCTATTTACTTATAGAGTTCTATAATAGTAGTTAATATATAGCTAATAGCGCCTAGCTTTATTTATATAGAAAAAACTAGCCTAGAATAGACTCTTAGATAGATACTATCTTATAACACTAAAAGTATTATATTAGAGATAATAGTAAATAAGCTCTTTCTACCTATCTTTACTTAATATATTAGATATAGATATAAACTTTCTAGAAATAACTTAAGTTAACTTTACTACGCGTATCTATCTAAACGTAGGCTTTTATAAGTAAAATAAACTACATTTATAAAAGTAGTAAGAAGGTATTAGTATAAATAGTATAGACTATAACTATAAATAGCTTAAAATAGTATAGTAGCTATAAAGAAATAAAAAAATAAGAATAATAGTTAGAGTACGCTAGACTTATTAGCTAATAAGAGCTAGAGGTTATATTTATTTAGAAAGAATATATACGTAATCTAGTTTAAATCTAGTAATAGATAATTAACTTTATAGTTATTTTTATAGTAAACTATTTTACTAAAATATATCTAGAAGTTTATAGTATTTTCTAAGTTAAATAATAGCCTAACTTATTATATATAGCGTATCTATTTATACTATACACTAGTGTATTTTTATAGTATAACTTATATATCTATAATAGTATACTAATCTACGTAGTTACTTATATTAGTACACTTTAGATAGAAGTTTATTAGTATTATATACTAAAAATATATACTCTTTCTCTATTTCTCTTCTATCTTACTAGTTTATTAGTGTTTTATAAGCTCTCTAATAAGGCGCTAGTTATAGCGTATATAGAGATAATCTAGACTATTAGTAAAGTAAAGCGTATATATATTAATCTAGAATTACTATATAGTAGAGAACTTTTTATTAAAAAGATAGATATAATCTCTATTCTTCTATAATATAGTAGCGTAGTTAAACACTAACTTCTACTATTACTTTATAATATAATAGTAGTATTCTAAAAAGTTAGTAGTAGAACTAGTTATAGCTATAGAATAACTAAGCGTAGTATAGATAGTAGAGAAAGTAGATATAACGCGCTTCTTACGTAAACTAGAGAAGTAGATATAAAAAATACTAAAAAATCTAATAAAATAACTATAGTTAGCGTTATATAAGTCTTACTAGTAGAGATAGCTACTAGAGAGTTTATAGGCGTAGAGAGATAACGTAAAAGAATTTTTACTAGATAATATAAGTTTCTTATCTACTTAGTGCTTAGTTTAGATTACTATAGAAGTAGAAAGTAAAAACGTAATAGTAGACTTAGAAGTAGAGAACGCTAGTATAGCGTTCTTCTAGTAATTATAGTAAATATTATATAATTCTTTCTTTTCTTAATAGAAGTACTAATTAATAGAACTATTAAAGTACTCTACTAGAATACTATAGTAATATATAGAATATTTTATATTTAGTTATATAAATATATTAATAGTTACGTAATTAGCGTTAGAGACTTTATAGTAATAGTAACTTAATAGAGTAGAAGAATAAAGAATATAAATAATAGTAGGCTTTTTATTATAACTAGCTTATCTACTACCTTATACTAAGTTAATAAAGTAGTTAGATAATCTAACCTATAAAACGTATTAGATATTATTAATATTAATACCTACTAGAAATATAAACGTAGTAATAAAAACGCTATTAGCGCTTATAGAAAATAATACTTATATGCGCTAACGTAGGTCTATTAATATCTTAGCTATATATATATTATAATCTAAAGCTTAACTAAGACTATAAGCTTTCTTTATAAGTAGAATATATACTAAAGTCTTTCTAAGCTTCTTTACCTATCTATAGATAGACTTAGCTAGTATAAGCTAATTATTCTTTTTATTAAGTTAAACTAAGTAAACTTACTAGAATAACTTAGAATAGTTAGTAGACTTATAAAATAAAATAGTCTAAAGAGGTAGATATATATATTAAAAAGTAGTAGCCTAGTAGTAGATAGAAATAGTTATAGATAGAAAGGTTAGTTATATACTAAAGAGAGTAATTTTATCTAGTTTAAGAAAGTAACGCTAGTACTTATAATCTTTTAGAAGTATATAGTAAAACTTATCTATAATAATTCTTTCTAGTAGACGCTTAGTTATATATTATAAGTAGTATAATATATCTATAAAGGCTAGTTTACTAAAGCACTCTAGCGTAGTAAGAATAATAAAAGCTAATTTATTATAATAGCTATTCTACTAAACTATAGTAGAAATAGAATACTTTTTATACTAGGCTATAAGGTTCTATTATAATATAGTAAAAGAGATAATAATTACACTTTAGCTATAGTAATACTAATAATAGAGAAGAAGAAATATAAAACTCTTACTAGTATCTATATCTATAATATAAGTAATAATAGTATTACTATATATAATAGCGTAAATAACAGCCTTTTACCTAGAGTAGAACTTAGTATTAGAGCTAAAGTTTACGTAAAGAAGTAGCTATAACTATAGTATATTATATTCTATATAGTTAGCTAAGAAAGTAAATAAGTCTCTAATAATATTATCTAATTTATTATTATTAAAGAATCTAAAAGCCTTATACTATTTTATAAATACTTTATACTATCTATAAGTTTTTTTAAACTTCTTATTAAATACTATAATAATACTTTAGAAGTAGATAATAGCCTCTATTCTTACTAAGTGCCTAGCTTATATTTTATAATTTTTAGCTTCTTAGTTATCTACTATTTTATTAATATTCTCTTAGGTTAACTTAGTATATTTACTATTTACTTTTTTTCTAAAAGTAATAATAAAATAGTATATAATACTAATATTAATTTATATACTTATATATTTTTTTATATATATAGTAATAATAGTATAAAGGCGCTAGAAGGTAATAGACTACTTATCTTTAACGTTAGACTAAAGTAGACTACTTATAGCCTATTATAAATAAAGATTCTAAATATTATCTAAAGTAAGAGAGAGAATAAGCGTATAGAAAGAATAAATAAGCTAAAGATACTATATAAGTAAATAACTAACTACCTTAGATAAAAATTAATAGATAATCTTAATAGACTTATTATAGTTATATCTTTTATAATATTAGAAAATAATAGTAATAAAACTATTATAGAGAAACATATTATAAAGTATACTACTAGATAGATTTTTATAGTAAATACTAAGAAGTTTAGTATCTTATACTAGTTATCTACTAGTAAAATAAACTAGACTAAGAAGTAGATTAAGAAAGTATTAGGTAAAGTTATAGTACTACTTAATTTAATAAAAGTTAATAAAGTTTATAATAAGTACTTTCTAGCTCTATTATATAGTAGCTAAGTACTAGTTCTTAATAAAGTTAGCTTCTACTTTAAGTAGTGTAAACTTATAAAAAAAGAAGCTATAGCCTACTATCTTATCTTTAGAATTCTCTATAAGCTACTTCTAGAGTATAAATAGTAGTTAGTTTAATATTAGTATAGAGGCTAATTAGTATAAAAGAGTAAACGCTTTAATCTCTATATTATAAACTATATTACTAAAGAAATTAAGTATAGTGTAAAACTCTTTTAGTATAATTTCTTTACTATTCTAACTAATAAAGGTATCTAAGTTATTACTATAATAGAAGTTACTTAGAATACGCGTAGTGTAGATAAGCGCGCTTATTAAAGTATTAAACTCTATTATAAAGTAATTCTATATCTACTACTAGAATAATATAGCTAAGGCGTAATTTATTTCTTTTATATTAGTATAAAGTACTTTAGAAGAAGTAGACTTATTAATAAACTTAAGTACTTTCTTCTCTATTATAGTATTATTAAGTAAGGTCTATATTATATTTAAAGTAGGCTAAATAAAATATTTATAAAAATATTAGATACTTATAAGTTAGACTATTTTCTTAAAAGCTATAATATTTATAGTAAAGTTATAAACTTTATATAAAGTACGCTTCTCTTTAGAAAGAATAAGAAAGCTAGTTATAATAATAAAAGAAGACTTAAATTTATTACTAATATATATCTATATAATAAAAGATAGCTAGAAGTAATAATAAAGGTTCTTTATAAAGTTTAGTATAGTATACGTATAGTTTATATATACTATAGAGTAGACGCTATAGTAGTTATATAATATAGTAATAATACTATTCTAAGTCTTTTACTAATTAGAGTATATAGTAAGTTATAAAGAATAAAGCTAGCTATTAATAAAAGTGTAGAAAAAGAATATAAAAATCTTTTATAGTAGTAATATATATAATATAAAAAAGTTCTAGTAGACTTTAAGTAAGTAGAGTAGAATATAATAGGTATCTTTCTATATTATTTAGATATATATATACTATAAAACGCGTAGAGTAGTATTCTACTATATATATACTATACTCTTAGTATAATTATAAAGAAAGAAAAGTATAGACTTACTTTTTTTAGTAAAGATAGTAATAGTAGTAAGTTCTTTATTCTAGCTTATAAAAAGTATATTAAGAAACTTAGTACTACTAAGCTAAAGGCTAGTCTTAATAGTAAACCTATAAAGTATAGTATCTAGCTAGTTCTTCTACTACTATTTTATAAATATATTAGTAAATATAAACTATATAGTAAGATAATAAGTAGTATTATCTCTATTTAGTAGAGGTTTAATATAAGCTAAGATAGTAGGTATAATAAGTAATCTAGAGTTAGAGGCACTACTAGATTAATATATATTATTCTTATATAATAAGAGAAAGAAGAGAATCTTAAAGTAGTGTAATAGATTTAGACTATTAACTTTACTTAGAATACTCTAGAAGTAACACTAAGTATAAGTATCTTAAATAACTATTTAGAAGTTAGACACTATAGTAGAGTTAACACTAAAACTTATCTAGTATTAAAAGTGTAGATAATTCTTTATATTATAGTTTCTACTTTTCTTAGAGTAGATATAGATAGAATTAGAATAGATAGTATACGCTAGTGCTAAATATATAGAAAGATACTAAATAAAGTTAAGAAAAAAGCTATTTAGCTTTATAAAAAAGAAATCTATATAGTTTTTCTTAAAGCTAAATATATAGATAAGGTCTAGTGTCTTCTACTATATAAGAGCGTAATTCTTAGATTAGATATTCTTAGAATAATACCTTTAGAGGTGCTTCTTAATAGCTTTAGAGAGTATAATATACTAGTATATTAGATAAATAATAAGCCTATTAGTTATATTAATTTAGAAAATATAGTTAAGAAAAGATATACTAATAGATAGATATAGATAAGAATATAGTAGTAGATTAAGATAAAATAGAATAGAAAAAGAAAAAAAGTTTAAAAAGAGTTTTTATCTTTATATATTTCTAAATCTATAAACTAAATAGATATATAAAAGTAGTATTTAGACTAAAAAGACCTACTACTATATTATACTAAATAAAAATAGCCTACGTCTTTATCTTTATCTAAAGCTTCTAGAGTTTAAGATAAAAATAGTAAAAACTATATAATAGTAACTAAAAAACTAGAAATTATACCTAACGCGCTTTAGAAAAATAAAGATATAAGTAAGGTAGTATAAGAGATCTACTAATACGTAGAACTAGATAACGTAGTCTATTATATTCTTCTAGATATAGTAGAAAGTATATAGTTATTTATTACGTATACACTAAAGAATACTATATAGTAGCTCTATTAGTGCGTTATAAAAAAGTACTTAGTATAGTTTATTAACTACGTTTATAATAATCTATAGTTAAATAAAGACACTTTATCTAATAAAAAAGAGTTAGATTAGCTATTAAAGTAAATAAGAAAGAAAATAATAATAAAGTAGATTAATTAATAATTAAAAGAATAGTTAAACTATACGCTAGTAGAAACTATTACTAGTATATAAGACTTAGTAGTAGTATAATAGAATAAGATTATATATTTAGACTATAAGATTAAGTACTATAACTTTATAAAATAGTTAGAGAAGATTAGCATAAGTAAGATAGCTAAAATAATAAACTACGTAAAGATAGTTATAATAGTAGAAAGTTTAAGAGAATAGAAAGTAGTATTAGAAATATAGAGAGAGGTAGCTAGAAGTAGAAAATAACTATTTATAACTATAAATACTATAGTACTAGCTCTAGTATATAGAGTAGAGCTATTAATAATATAAAGAATAGATATTATTTCTAATTTATAAGCTAGTAAGCTTATTCTTTTATAGTAAGAGAGTAGGCGTTCTAAAGAAGTACTATCTACTAGTAAGGTATAGAGTTTTTATATACTACTAGTAACTATATATTATAGTAAAACTATAGAAATTATAGATAATATATAGTATTAATAGATAATATCTACTTTTTACTTAGAATATAAATAGCTAGAGAATATTCTAAAAAGATAGAGAAAGCTTATAAGTATAAGAAAGTAGAGTATAGTAATAGTTACTAGAGAATAACTCTTCTATAAGATTAGTAGTAATATAGATAAGAAGTTAATATAAGTTAAGTATATAGCTAAGTATTATAACTAGAACTAGTACTTAGAATATAGAAAGCGTTAGTAGATACTAAAGTAAAAGTTTAGTTCTAGTATCTTTATACTACTACTAAAAGTGTTTATTCTAAATTTATTTATAAAGTAAAAGCTAATTCTAAGACTAGAAAACTAGATAGAGATAGTTATCTAATATAATAATAATGTTAGTAGTCTTTATAAAGTAGTAGAACTATTACTTATAAGCTATATATAGAAAGAACTCTCTTCTAAGTAGCTATTTCTTAAAGTAATTTATAAAAGTAACTTAGAAAACTATCTAGTAGAGTTACTAATAGAGCTAGTAGAGAATAGGTTATAGTCTTTTTAAATAGTAGAGGTATATAATTTAGATAATTATAGAAGTGTAGATAGTATAAATATAGCTAGTAATAGTAATAAAGATAAGAAGTAAAGTATAGATAGAGACTAAAGAAAGTAACTACGTAATAAAAAGTGCTTTATAATATAACGTTATACGTAATATATACTATATAGAGTAGACTTAAAAATGTAATATATATAAAGAATAAAAAGTAATAGACTATAATATAAATACTATTATTAGAACTAGTATAATATAGTTAATAGAGTACTATATAAGCTAGCGCTATAGAATAGACTATAGAGGTTATAGGCTAAAGAATATAGATAGATAATACTAATAAGACTAGTATTACTAGTAATAATATATTATAGTATATAGAACTATAGAAGTAGAATAAATCTAACTTAGACTCTAAGCTTTTATTTAAGTAGATAGATTAGACTATCTAAGCCTAGAGTTATCTAAGATAAAAGATAATAGATATAAAATAGCTATCTTATATATCTCTAGAATAGAATAGACTATACGTAATATTATATACCTAGCTTCTTAGGTAGAAGAGAGATTTACTATATTATATAGAAGAAAATCTATATATAATAAGTTTTTTACTAGTACCTTTTTAGGTAGACTATTAGATTATTAGTTACTATTACGTTCTTTATTACGTAGCGTAGCTATATCTTAGATATCTTTTACTTAGATATAGTAGCTTTCTAATATAGTCTTTTAATATAGCCTTTTAGTATAGTCTTTTAGTATATTCTACTTATCTTTTACTAGAATGTAGAAGCCTTTTACTAAAGTCTTACGCTATATAGTATTATTTAGAGCTTTTTTATAGCTTATTATAATATTATTATATAGCCTAACACTATAATTTAGAAGCCTTTTACTAGTAGAGTAGAGTCTTTTACTATATACTATACTATTTTAGATCTAGTGTAGAATAAACGCTTTAACTAGTTTTTGTAGCCTTTAGATATAGAAGTTAGAATTCTAATATAGTTAGCTTTATATATAATATTTTTACTATAATAGAGTTCTACTAGCTTCTATTTTAGTATTATAACTAAAGATAGAAAGAAAATAAAGATTTAAAAGTTTCTAAAAATAGACTATTTTTCTTTTAAACCTTATAACTATACTAAATATTAATTATTAAAAGCTAGAATTAAAGTATATTATATAACTAGATATACTCTATCTATATATAAAATAATATAGTAAGAAAGTCTAAAAATTCTAAATCTTAAGGCTAAATAGCTAGTGCAAATACTTTTATAACTAATAGATAGAAGCTACTTATTAAGATATATAAATATAAATATATACTATATTATATTATAAGTAACTACTATCTTAACTTTTTAAAGCTTAAATATAAAGATTATCTAGCTAAGAACTTTATAAAGTATATTAAAACTTATTTAGATACTAAAAAGAATAGTAAAAGTATATATATACTTATAAGTACGTTTATAGAAACTTTTTAAAGTAAATACTTTAGTATCTTCTATACTAAAAGCTTTAAGTTTATATACTATAGAATAGATAATAAGATCTAAAAGTTAATAATATATAAAACTACTATAGAATATATAGCTACTATTACTTTTAATAAAAAAGCTATTAGAAAATAATAATATAAGTTAAATAAATTTTTCTAGCTATTTATATATAATACTAGCTAATAATATTAACTATAGTTTTTAGTAATTAGAAAACTATTTACTAGATTATAAATAAGTTTACTAAGATATATAGCTAGAAGCTCTAAGTTAAATACTTAGATATACTAGATAATCTTTATAAATCTATATAAGTAATATTCTAGAAAGACTCTTTAAATATTTATATATATATTACTTAGTATATAGTATTCTAGCGTAATATTATCTTATATATTTAATATACTAATAATTATTAGACTCTACTAGTTCTACTATACTAATAGCTAGACTTACTTAAAGTAAGACTTTAATAACTCTAAGTACTTTTAAATTAAGTTTATTATCTTTAAGTAGTTTATAAAGTATTATATACTAGCTAAGTTAGCTAAGTTATATTAGATAAAAGTAGTAGTTTTATATAGTCTAAGACTTTATATATAAATTTTTATATATTATTTAATTTTTAAGTACTATCTACTATTAAAGAATATAACTATAATATAATAAAAAAAAAACTAAAAGCTTATTCTAGTACTATATTCTATAGCTAATCTCTAGAAGAAAAGTACTTCTTAAGTAGAAAGTAGAACTTAAACTATTTTTACGTTTAGTAGTTATTATATTACTACTCTAGAAGCTTTAAATTAATATTATATTAAAAATAATATATAAAGCTAGTTAGTATAATATAGATAGTTTAACTAAATCTATATACTCTAGTAAGTAGCTCTACTAAGAAGATTAGAACTAAAAAAATTAGATTCTAAAGATATTTAGAGCCTAGCTATTAACTCTATTAGTTTAGTAGAAGCTAAAGTAGAATAATATTATACTATACTATAATTAGTAGATCTATTACTAAAGAATCTTTATACTAACTTTTTTATATTATTAGTATTAAAATAGAAATAAAAAACGCGTTTAGAAAAATAGCGCTATAGTATATAGTTTATTAGTAAACTAATAATTCTATAGTTAGCTAGTTTAAAAAAAGTAAAGTTTATTACTAGTATATAGAAAGATATATTTTAAAAAGAGTTAAAATTCTATATTTAGAGGTATAGAAGTTAGATAAACTAAGGCTTAGATTTTTAGTACTACTATCTCTAGTATAGTAGTTAAAGCTTTTAAAATTTAGAGTAGTAAGATAACTATTCTATAAATACTAACGTCTATCTATACTATAGTAGAGAGAATTATAATATAATTATATATTCTTAATAGCTTATAACTAACTAAGCTATAGATTATAAAGTAATAAAATACTAAAATCTTAGCTTATAAAATTCTTATTCTTATTCTTATTTCTATTCTTATTCTTATTCTATAGCTTATAGTAAATTAGAAATCTAAAAACTTATTAAAAATATAAATAGTAGCTTAAATCTAATACTAAAGCTATACTAACTAAATAAGCTCTTAACTACGTTACTAATACCTCTTTTATAAGTTCTTCTAGTATTAGTAAGTATAACTTTCTAAAGCTAATCTTATTACTAGTTATATTATCTTACTTACTAAAGCTTAATTAAGTTTTTTATTATTAATTAATTACTTTTCTCTTAAACGTATTACTCTATAACTTCTTTTAAAGTTATTATTCTAGAAGCTATTATAAAAGCTACTATAAACTACTTTATTCTAGCTATACTAGAAGCTATTATAAGCGCTCTATAGTACTACTTTACTAGTACTTTAGAGCTATATACTAAACTTATTAAAAATTTTATTATTTCTATTTTTATTATTTTTATTATCTTTATTATATATATAACTAGTATAAAGTCTTTTATTATTTTCTTTTCTAGCTTTACTTTTTAGAAGCTTATTAGTAAGATATATAAGCTCTTTATTAAACGTAATATTAATTTCTTATTTATAATAAAATAGTAATACTACTCTTTTATAAAATATACTAGTACTAACTTTATTATCTACACTATTCTCTTCTATAACTTAGTATACGTAGTAAAGCTAAAGATAATACTACTACTATCTCTAGCTATAAAGAAGACTATATATTAGTAATATAATACTTTAGCTAGAATACTTTATAAGAGTTCTAAGATATAGAATAATAAAAATATAGTATTTATAACTTATCTTCTATAGAAAAATACTATTTACTAGATAGTAGCTATAATAAACTACTATAAGTTCTATTAATATCTAGACTATAAAAGAATAGTTATTATATTATAGTTATTAGCTAGTTAGAGAATATATACTATAAAGCTATTATAGTATTTCTATTACTACTATATTATATAGTTTTTAATTACTATCTAAGCTTCTAAAAGTTATATAAGTAAGTATAGTATTAGTTAGAAGCTTTAGTGCTAATAGTAATATACTCTAAGTTTATTAAAATTTTCTAGTAGTTCTAAAACTAATAGCTAAGTGTTTTTTAATATTTTTTTATTAAATAGAGTCTGTAAAATTAGATATAAGGCACTATATAGTATATAGTAGATATAGTATTAAAAGACTATAATTTATAAATTTATAATTCTAGATACTAGAATAGAAGTATAAAGCTTTTGTTAAAATTAAGTATTAGTTAAGTAGCTTCTAGAGCTATAGAGAACTAAAGGTAGCTATTTTTATTATACTTTTTATATATTATTTATCTTTCTAGAAGTAGTTTAGTTACTACTTCTATTATATTATAAAGTATAGTTTAAATTTCTAGTTTAATCTAACTAGTATATTTTTATATAATAGAATCTTTAAGTTACTATAATATAGTTTATAGTAAGCGTAGGCTTAATTAGATCTACTACTATCTTATATAGGTTAAGGTAGAATAAGATATAATATATATAGTACTATATTATTAATATTATAAAGCTTTTATATCTTATATTCTAGGTTTATACTTTGTAAAGAGTTAAACTAAAGTTCTATATATATTTGTTATTATATGTATACTAGCAGGCTAACACTAGACTTAATAGATACCTAAAGTAGAACGCTATAGTAGAGTAGAAGCAACGTTGCTGCAAGACTAATTCTATATCTTATAACTAGTTTGTCTACCTCTAGCTTACTCCTTCACTCTTACCTTTACCTCCATGCCATCGACAGGCTTCGCCGTAACCTGATGCGTCGAGAACATCTCCCCCTTCGTCTTCGCCTTTCCATTCCCCTCAACCCGCACCTCACCCTTCTCATCCAGATCCAGCTCCCCAAGCCCTTGCTTAACAAACTCAAAGTGGCGTGCGACGCAAGCGATGATGATCTTCGTCTCCAGGTTCGCGAGTTCAGAACCCGTGCAACGACGCGGGCCGCGCTCGTAGGGCCGGAAGCTGCTTTCGGGGATGCTCTTGCCGGCGTCGCCGAGCCAGCGCTCGGGCTTGAAGTCGTTGCGGGTGGAGCCGAAGATTTTGGGGTGGCGCTGGATGGTGTATGCGCGGGGTGTTACGCATAGGCCGTCGATGGGGAGGGTGTCGCCGTTGGGGAGGGTGAGCATGGTGTTTGATGCGGGTGGAGCGATGCGCGCGGTCGTGCCGGGTGGGTGGAGTCGTAAGGTCTCCTTGATCAGCGCATCGGTATAGGGCAGACGGCTCAAGAGTACCCCAGCGTCGGAGCCTCGTAGCGCTTTCACGACGGCCGAAGGGTGAGTGTCGGAACCAAAGACGTTATCAAGCTCTTCGTTGAGAGCTTGCGCAGCAAGCGGATGTGTGTGCAACTCGTAGAAGGCCCATTGCAGAAGGATGGATGTCGTGTCATGGCCGGCGAAGAGGAAGCCGCGTAACGTATCGCTGGTTTGTTGGAGGATTTGGGGCGTGAGTCGGTCAATGCCGTGGAGGCTGAGAGTTGCGACGCTCTTGTTCTTCGTCTTGGTGTCGACATCACCCGAAAGCAAAGCCTTGTGCTGCTCTTTGATCTTGGCTTTGAGAATGCGGTCCAGATGCCTGTCTTTTGCGCGGATCTCACGCTCGTTGGCGGAGAAGTAGCCGCGCCATCCTACTCCCCCGAAAGGTCGCTTGTTGAAGGCTTGCGAGAGGGCGCGGTAGGTGAGCAGGACTTCGGATTGCTTGCCATCGATTTGCGCGTTGAGATCCATGTCGAAGGTTACTATTCCGATGATGTCAAAGACAAGGTTCGTGGTGTATGCGTCGAGACGGAAAGTCTCGCCAGTCGCAGCCTTCTGTTCCATGAGCTCGATGAAAGTCTCGGATTTGTCCAGAATGACGTCGACCAAACCAAGGAGATGGCTAGGTTGGAAGCCCGGGCGTATGCGCTTGTACAGCGCGTTCCATTCCTCTCCCTGGAGCTCATAGTCAGTCTCCGCGCCTTCGCCCCCCAACTCTACACCTGTTCACCCACTACTTACATCGGTAGTAACCAAAGACCTTGAACCAACCAGGGGTGCTATCTGCTGAATAGAAGGATGCTTTGGCATGCTAGTTCGGAACGCTTTGTTCGGCTTGGTGACTTGTTCCGCGACATCGTTGTCCAGGATGAAGAGAACAGGGAACTTCTCAATCGGGCGGAAGTCGACGAGCAAAACCGGGGGAAATCCAAGCTTTTCAGCTTGTTCGTACAGCATCTCATCGAAGGCGCGTCGAGGATCGCCCTCAGCTGCAATCTTCTCAACCCATGGCCAATGTCCTCGGACGGGATCTGCTGGCTCAGGTTGTGGAAAATGCGAATACTGCTTCAGATCGAGGGGCTTTGCTTTGGTGAACTTTCGCACGAGGTAAGTCAAGGCGAGCGGGATCACCGCAAGTAGCAGTAGTCTCCATCGGAACAGGTTATTCAGTCGTTCGATATTCGGCGAGAAGAGCAAGTCCAACAGCGCCATCTTTACCTCCAGAGATGTTGGGAGAGCTCGAAAGAATGGCCAGAAAACTGAGGGAAGCCCCTCATCTTGCGTGCGACAAGCAACGCGATGAGGCCACCGGTTCTACCGCGGCAAGCCATCGTGTCAGCGGCGCATTCTACCTGTTGCGTACGCCATGGCGACGGTGACAAGCTTTCGGAGTGTTGTCGGACATGGCAGCTGCATCGATGTGGCAGGTGATCATCTGATTAGATGCGATCAGATTAGATTAGACCGGGATCACCCGCAGCTGATTCGTTCATAGCTCCTCCACGCTGCAAGATGCGCAAAACTCTGCGCCTTGGCTGGGCGGACGACAAGCTTCGTTCAGCTAGTAAGAGTGGGATGGTGAGACTTTGCGCGACGTCGTGACATGATGCCAAGATGAAGCAATCGGCGTGGAGATGGTTGTTGAGACGTGAAGGTGAGTGAAGGTGTGGCGCAGACTTTGGTGGGGGAGGTAAGCGGGGCACGGTGCAAGCAGAACGCGTGCGCGTCATTCGGGTGTAGACTCTCTTACTCTTCTACACTATCTACGCCTACTCAAACACGTCGGTAGCGAACCTCTCATTCCTGAGCCCCTCAAACCACTCCCTCGCCTTCGCGTCATCCGCCTCCCGTCCCTCCTTCTCCTTCAATCGCTCCTTCGCGATCCGAATCAGCGTCTCCTGCACGCCGTCGCCCACGCCGCGCGAGCCGCATACAAAGAGCTTCGCGCCCGCCTCGAACTGCTCGATGACGTCGGCGCGATCGTGGTAGACACGGTCTTGGACGTACTTGCAGCCAAGCGACTCGTCTGCCTTGCGCGAGAAGGCGAGGCGGAGTGAGACGGCGCCCATGTCCTCCCAGCGCTTGAGGAGATCGGCATACATGAGGTCGGTGGACGGCGAGCGGCAGCCGTAGAAGAGGATGGCCGGCGCCAGCTTGCGGCCGGCAGCGATTTGGGCGGCGCGCTCTTGGATGAAGCCGCGGAAGGGGGCGATACCGGTGCCGGCTGCCATCATGATGACAGGGACGCTCTTGGAGTCCTTGGGCAGGTGGAAGGCCTTGTGCGATGGGCGCACGCTGACATGCAGCCTGTCGCCCGGCGCGAGGTTCGCGAGGTAGTTAGTAGCCACACCCACGTATTGGCCTTGACCGCTGAGGGCGGTACCCTTGACAACGGAGTATGTGAGGGTGACGTTGTTCGGGTTCCACAGAGGCGACGACGAGATGGAGTACTGGCGCACGCGCATCGGAGGTTGCATCTTGAGGAAGACCCCGAGTGGCAGCTTGGTCGAGGGGAAGCGCTCGAGCAAATCCAGGACCGAAACACGTTTGCCGGTGATCTCCGAGCTGAAGTCTTCGTCCGCGAGACGCGCCAGCTCCTTCTTCTCAGCCTCGTCGCGTGTAGTTTCAACAAGCGCAAGCACATTACGCTTGCTGGCAGGCTGAGCGAGTTCTACGTACGCGCCAAGGACATCGATAGCACTGACGGGTGTATCTGTAGGCAGCGTGGTGGGGCCAGCTGAGGAGATAGTGAGCATTGAATCCCAGCTCAACCCGAAGTGTCGCATCGCGCGCTGGATGTTCTCCTTGGGGTTCAAAGGCAGAATAGCCAAGTAGTCGCCCGCTGAGTATGTCATGTCCGAGGGGAGGCTGATCTCGATGTGTCTCTTCTGCCCGGCGTCTCCGCCGGAGAGGACCTCGATCTCCTCCACACGAGCTTCACGAACGTCTTGACGTAGCGTAGATGATCTAGGAGCCGTGACTTCGACGTCTAGTGTTGTCTCCAACGAGCCTTCACCATCGGCCTCTGATGATCCGTACTTCTCGCGCATGGCGGGCCACAAAACTTGGTCCTCCCAGGTCTCGAAGTCGGTGAAGATGTCTCCTGATGAAGCGTCGGTACTACCCATCGAAACCATCTTAGTTGCGCCTCTTTCTTCGAGCGTAGCGTCCAGGTACTTGGGGATCTTGTGGAATGTCTTCGCCCAGTCCTTGTGACCGCATCCGAAGACGGCATACGAGACGTTCTCCAGCTCCTTGCCCTTCAGGGTACCGATCCAGTTGACAAAGTGTGCGGCGTTATCGGTAGGCGCGCCCTCGTAGGATGCGGTGATGATGACAATGGGCTTGTCGGTGGGGATACTCTCGCGCACGGCGTCCAGAGTGTCCACAACTTCTGCGTTAAACCCATGGTTTGCGGCGTCGCCAGCAAGGCGGTTAGCAAGCGCTTCGCATGTTCCGGTGTTGGAGCCGTAGTAAATGGCCATAGGCTTGCCCTTGGTGGTCTTCTCTTTCCTGACAGCGGGTGCGCCATTCACAGGAGGAGGGTCGTTGAGCGTAGCCGATGCCAGCGAGCGCTCGAGCGATGTCGCGGAGATACCATTCCGGAGGTGGGCGCGCATGTAGAAGTCTTTGGGCTTGATCGTGAGCGTCTGCTTGATCTGGAGTTGGTACGACGCGTCTTCCATGGTGAAGTTAAAGTTCTGGAGAAGGATCGCAAGCACCAAGAGGGCCTCTTGCCAGGCGAATGGCCTTCCAATGCAGGCTCGCATGCCGTTGCCAAAGGGCTTCCAGCAGTTGGGGAACTCCTTGTTGCGTCGCTCAAACTCAGCATCAAGCATTCGCTCAGGTCGGAATTCCTCGGCATCTTCACCATATGCGACCGGATCGCGGTGGACCATCGGGAACAACGCAACGAGAGGAACGCCTGCCTTGACTGCATACTTTCCTCCAATCGTGGTGTCTTCCTTGGCAGTCATACCAACCGAAGGTGCAGTGGGTTGGAGACGAAGAGCCTCGCGGAGCACAGCGTTCAAATAGGGAAGCTTCGTCAAGTGATCAACAGTAATCGGGCCCTTTCCAATCACATCATCGACTTCTTGTTGCGCCTTTTCATACGCCTGAGGGTTCTTGAGAAGATAGTAGAAGGTGAACGATAGCAAGCCCGATGTTGTCTCATGTCCAGCAATCAAGAAGGTGATCATGTTGTCAATGACGTTCTCGTCCGTCATCTTCTTGCCAGTCTTGGAGTCGACACCGTTCAACATGCCGTTCAGTAAGTCTTTCTTATCAGTCGGATTCTCTCTCCTCGTCTTGATGACGTCCAGACTGGTCTTGCGGAGCAGTTCGATGTCTTTCCAGTACTTTTGCGACTCGGCACCGTAGAACATCTGCGAGATGGGGTCTCGCCTTGCGCGGTCTCCGCTGGTCTTGAGGAAGTCGGCCATGGCATCGACGAAGGGATGCATCTTTGCTTGGTAGTAGGAGTTAAACCGGTAGTCCATAGCGCAGAGGGCGATGGTGTCAAGGGTCAGCCGCGTGAAGTCATCCGTGACGTGTATGGTGTGTTCAGGGCCGTGTCTTGCCCATTTCATGACGAGTTGCGACGCAATGTCGTGCATCTCGTTGAACATGTTGCGGATAGCGAGCGGCCCGAGTTGAGGAAGCAGGACGCGATGCGCAATACCCCAGTTCTCCTCTTGTGGTCCGTAGGATGTGAACAAACCATCGTGAACACCGTTGCGGACCTGTTCTAGTGATGCCGCTATGATTTTCGAGAACCGCTCCTCGTTACAGATCTCGTCCATGTGAGCTTGGTTTGCGATAACGACACGCTCGCCGCCAAGGTAGAACTTCCATATCGGGCCTGCACTCATTAGTTCTCGGTTCGCAGATTCGCAGCCAAACTCAGTCCTGTGCAGGAAGCGGATAGCAAGGTGGGTATGCAAAAAGAGAACCACTAACCGTATTTCAGTGTCAGATTACACATAGACTGTATGGGGTTTGTGGCATCGATATCTGTGATGTTGCCAACGATGGGCAGGCCAGGAGGGCCGGGGATAGGTTCAAGCTCCGCCATGTCGAGGTATAAATAGTAAAAGGTAGAAGGGAAAAGGCCAAGAAGTCAAAGTAAACGCTCGCTGGTCGTTGAAGTCGATGTGTTGACCGTTCGTCGTGGCCGGACAGCCCGCTCTATCTATAACGTATCAGAAAGAAATTCACTCATGCCACGTCGTTTGCATAATGACGCACTGAAACAAACTGGACTCGTTCGCGCGCTCCGAATGCTACCTCCTTGACGCGTTGGGACCACTTTGTTGCTTGGAGAGCAAGATGCCTCGGTCGTCGTTGCGGAATGCGAGCACGCTGATTCGTTGGCCCTGTTTTAGGTAAGTCGCCCGTCGGAGGTTTTCACGTCGGAGGACGGATGAATTGCGTCGGCCGAGCTAGAGGCTGAAGCACATGCAAATCCGCTGGACACGCGAGATGAGACGAGAATAGGCCCTGGGCGAGATGCGAAGTGTTGATGGGGCTTAAGAAGGTGCAGCTTGCGAGTCTCATTCCTGTGCAAGGACTGGAGGACCGACTTGGCATTAGATCTGCTTTCATTGGCTTGCGGGGACAAAGCGGTGGAATGATGCGCGTGGACCAAAGTCATCCGCTGGCATTCCGGCGATCAGGGTCTTCGAGGGGTGACTACAACTTCGCATTGAGGACTTGATTGATATCGTGAGGACGGTCGTGGGGTGGTAAACTTTCGTAATTGAGCATTCATCATATCTAGGTATCGTACAGCAAATCGAGCGGTAGAGGTTGTTGTACTACAATGCAACCTGACTGTGTCTCATCCTCGAATCTCCCAAAAGCAAATACACTAATCATCGTGGTGGTTGGCGCATTCCTCAAGTAAATGGTTCGGAATCGTCATGTCGCATGCGTTGGGACACCATTCACATGCGCATCACCAGCGCAGCGAAAACTCCCAACGCCATTCCTGGTGTTGACAACCCCCATCTACCTGCACCGGCCTGCATATTCTCGAACGGGCTACCGTTGCCGTTGGCGGGAGGAGGCGGAGGATCTGTCTCTTCCGACCCCGATGCCGACGATGTCTGCGTGAAAGAGGCGCCTGGTGTCGGCACCGGAGCGGAAGGCTGGGCAGAGGGGCTAGGCGACGAGATGGTAGACACGGGCGCGCTACCAGCCACAGTCGACGTGACGATGCTGCCGGTGCTAATCTGCGTCGGGCCCATGACTATAGGCACGATTATCTGCAGCGTGTTGCCGTCGCCATCGGTCGAAGTCTTTGTTATGGTCGTGCTGATTGCGCTGGTCAGATCAGCGCCAGCGTCGTCATGGTCGTCGGTTTGGGTCGCGGTGGTGGGCTTGGGTGCGGCGGGGGCGGGCTTGGTTGTCGGGGCTGCGTGCGTGGGTTTCGGAGGGTCGGCGGTGCTCGACACAGCGGCGTAGGCGTCTTCCACCACCTCAGCAGGTATCGTGCAGCCGATGGCATCGCAGTAGAGTTCTAGTGGTCCGAGGACGAGTTCGATGTCCGATTCGTCGGCTTTGCATGAGGATACGGCGCACGCGACTGCGCTGGAGAGGTACGAGGTGCTGCTTTCGCTCGTCTGACATATGCCTGGGGCCACATCAGTCCGTGATACGGTGAAGTATGATAGTGTTGAACTTACATTTCCTATAACTGCAGCCATCGTCTGTGTTCCCAAAGCAGTCCCGCCAACACTGGGGGAGACTCTGCAGCCACCAGTCGCGATGCGCAGCAACACCCAGCGCGAAGACCTGCGCGAGCAACAGCCATATCCCAATAGACGCCCACATGATCATACAGTTCGTAACGAGCGACGGAGGTGAGTGTAGTGAGGCAAGGACGACCGCCGCCGCAGCCTTAAGGAGACGTCCATCCCTCTGCGCCTACCACTCTCGCGTCTGTACTCGGGCATGTCGCATGGCGAGTGGCGTCTGCACCCTTTCCACATCACCGTCAGCCGGAGCCAACCAGTTGCGTGGCATGGATCGTCGCCGTCATCGTGTTTCCCCCGCTTGTGTTTCAGGTCGGGTGCACATCCAGGCGAGGGGGGAACTCTGCTCGCCTGGCTTCTCACTCTCGTCGCAGACACGCATTGCAACATCATGCCTTATGATCGATTATCACTATTCATGGGGTATCACTGCCGTACGGCCTCTCAACACCCAATCTTTGCGGCGTTCTCGATTGCGACATGATGTGCGTCGAGGCTGGAGGTGGCGACTTCTGCACCGTTGTTTTTACTCGTATCGACAACTCCAGCTGTCAATATTTCGATAAGGCGTCGTTGCGGTGGAGCTGGAGAGTTGATCACTTACCCCATAGTATTTCACCTCACGTACAGCAAGATGTGATACGGGAATACGACATCCCCGGCTAAGCCACCGCTCACAGCATTGTCCCTGACGGTGTGCGCATAGCTGAAGTCAAAAGTAGTCCCACGGGCCGCTTGGTGTCAGTCGTCACAAACGTCCACACCTTCTCGTGAGATGTCGACCGCAATGACTGATCAGGCCTGATATCTGCGACTTCAACAAGCGCCCGCAGCTGGTGTAGAAACAAGGAGAAGAGTCAGTTCTAGGGGTGTGTGCTTCAATTCGCGTAGCAGACATTGCTCATTCGGCAAAAAGCATTTGGTCAATGTCAGCTTTTGGGTACCGGTGTAGCAGTCCACCTCACTATTAATGCAACACCTTCAGGTGCACCTCCACGTCTCCACCACCATAGTGACGTTGCATCATGTTGGGTTTGGCATCATTCGCCCAGTTCTCTGACTGAACATCATTCGTATATCACAAAACCTATATATCTTATCTATTCCTTGATTGCAATTGCTTCAACTTAACCTATTATCCTTAGTCTTCAGCCTCTTCATCACGAAATCCGGAGGCGCCGGTCTAACAGCCCTCTTAAACACCTCTTCCCACAAGTCATCGAGTTTACCTTTCATCTGCACATATTCTTCCTGCCTCACCCAAACAGCATACTCAATCACTCTCAAAAAAGTTCTCTCGCCTCCCAGCAGAGCATGTCTACTCAGCTGAAGTGGCACAGCCCAATGCTCCAAATTCACCCAATCGTGAGCCAGGAACTTGTACGCGGTGTGCACCGCTATCGCAACAAGCGTTGCATCACTCATCTCTGGTCGGTAACATGATCGGGAAGTGGGGTAGGGTATGGGGAGAGTGATAAGTTGACTTCCATCCTCATCTGAGATCGCGTATTCGTACTTGCGCTCGTCTTCACGCTGGGACCTAGAAGAGGTTGCCACGCGATAGCGGAGCAGTAGACATAAAGCGAGGGGGATGGTATCTGGACTAGCGTGATCAGCTTTGTCAAAGTCCATGTTGAGGAATTGGAGAAGGCCTTGGCACACGGTTGTCATGAATTGCGTGGGGCATAGAGAGTCGCTGTTGGGGTTGATGTGTTGGGTTTTGCCGCTGTCCGTTGACGATGGACGGAGCGTAGACTCTACGATGTCGAGTGGGGCATGTAGGATGAATGTGCTGAGACGAGCGAGGAAAGACGATGTGTAAGGCTGGGGCGGAACGAGATAGTGGTTGACGGTGGCAGAAGACGCTTGTGGAGCCATGTCGATCCGGGCATTGGTGTCTTGGTGGTCAAGGCTGTCAGTCAACTACGCGCACATGGGGAAGAGAAAGAGAGTAGAATGAAACGCATTTCTTGAGGGCATACGCGAGTCGTTTTGTGAAACCAGGGTCGTGAATCTGCACTATGCCAATGAATATCATTAATTAAGGTGTATCAAGCCTGCTGGCTGTGACAATGTTCTCACAACACATCTGGGCTCTGTGCTGTCTCAATGTCGCACGAGGGAGCGCTTGCAAGACACCTAATCATGATCAGATCATAACGAGATCGTCGCTACGTTTACTTTCGACATCCAGAGTAGATTTAAGCCGTCAAAAGAAAACGGCATCCTGATCTTCGAGCAACATCTCCCAAACAATCTCGAACCTACCCACAAACTCCTTGAAGTCAGCCTCATGTACCCACGTCCTAAAGTCCAGGTCCTTCAAGAACGCGATCTCAGCGCCTTGAATGTCTGGGTATTGTCTACCCATGACGTCGGCCCACGCCTTCGGCGATACCCTGCTGTCGCAAAGATTCCCGTACGCAGTCTTGATGGCTGCAGCAAGTCTAAGGCTCTCCTCATGCGTCTGCGAGTTGCATACCCCATCGCGCGTCAAAACCCTGAACTTGAGTAGGAGGAAGAGGGCACAGGGAATGACGTCCTTACTCACCGCCCATCTTTGACTTCCGTTTCTTAGCCAGTTTGATACGCGTGCGCACGTTCTGGTCATCAGGTAGCCGGGCTCGATTCGTAGATCGGATGGGTTGATAAGGGCAAGATGTGCTCTGAGGTCGGCTTCAGTTGCGGCGGACATGATGTTGTATAAGAGATCCGGGGGTACACTAGTGATGAAGCCTGCGAGTTTGGTCAAGTCCTCGTCTAGGTAGTATTGCGTGATGTCTGCGGTGGGCACACTGCCTGGGTTTGTGCGCGGGGTGTATGGAGGCGAGGTCCGTATGTTTGACATTCCCTGAAAATGGTAGTGATCTGTCGCTATGTAGTAAGACTGTACAATATGTGAATGAACCCGGAGAAGAGAATCTGTTACGTGCGTTGGGGATTGTCTACTCTACTTAGTACTTTGGAAAGACCTTGTAGCGCCTAAAGTCATTGTATACTGCATCGA
Organism: Alternaria infectoria; assembly: GCF_024043175.1. NCBI lineage: Eukaryota > Fungi > Ascomycota > Dothideomycetes > Pleosporales > Pleosporaceae > Alternaria > Alternaria infectoria. The sequence continues at coordinate 200,418 of NW_026250719.1, read as the reverse complement.
CTCGCGAACATGCACAGTGCAACCTAGACTCTTCTTTAGTCGAACGAGACGACGATAGTCATTAGCAGAATGGTCAAGCCCGAAACCCATGCCTTTCTTGCTCCTTGTCGCTCGCTGTAGTACCGTGAATCACATCTTCGAGTCCACCATTCACCGGGATCGCTCGCCATCGTGACATCGTTGGCGCATTGACGTTACTCCGGGGCCGTAACTTGGCCTGCAAAGTGCTGGGTTGATAGGCGGTTGTCGGTGCGCCTTGCTCGAAGATGGGGTGAAAGAGCTGTCTGCATCGGGCTAGATCTCCCGGCGCTCCGCAGCTTCTTTCCCCGCATGCTGCACCTGCCCGTCCTCCACTCCCCAATGGCTGTCCCGCTGCCACCCGCTTCCAACCTCCACGCCATCCTCCTCGTCACCAAGTCGCGGTCACTCGGCCCCCGTCTCGTCTTCCATTATCCACCGCTCTCGCCTTCAGCAGCCGCACTCGCCGCCGCGAAAGACCCGGCCTGGTTTCGGCACGACACTTCGACGGCCAGCGTCGATTCGCGCAGTTCCGACAGCGAATGGGACAGCAGCACCGACTCGGACGACGACAATGACATCGAGATAGGCAGTCGCACCAGCGGCGGTCGCGCATCGGGGAGGACCCTGACCGGCCGCGTGAGCGACAAGTCCAAGCTGGGATCGGGGCTATGGGGCAAGCAGGAGACAATCGACGAGGAGGATGCGGATGACGTCAATGACCAGGACGGTAATGGACATCGAGGCAAGGGTGGAGATCACGACTGGGATACCGTGCTGGGCTTCAAGATGGATGCGCTGGAGAAGATGCTGAGCCCGAGCAAAGAATACAACAAGAGGCGCTTCGAGCTTGGCGTTGAGAGCATCGTCTTTCTCGGCGCGCCCATGTTTGTAAGGGACGACGGGCTCTGGAAGAAGGCGAAGCGGAAGAAGAAGAATCGTTCAGATCAACAGAAGCTTGAGGATGGCGATCTGGTCAGGAATCTCACGAGCGCAAGCGACGACGACGCGAACTCCCCCGAACCGTCGAACGAACCCGTCCCAGGATTCGAGCCAGGCTACGGTCACGACTCTATGTCGAGTGGACCGTCGGAGGCTGGATCAGATGCACGCAGCAACTCGACGAGCCTTGACATCAACAACCCCGACATGACCATGTTCAACGTCGTCTTCGTGCTGAACCCGCCTGCGCTGGAATACCAACAACGCGTCAAGGAGATGTACGAGAACGTCACGCGCAAGTATGCCAAAGCACTCAAGTACGAGGAGGCGCGGTTCCAGTACGTGTGGAAGGAATCCAAGCGCATCATCGACATCAAGCAGCGCGCCAAGGAGACGAACGAGTCTTTGACGGCGACATGGCGCAAAATTGTCAGCACGTCACCCCTCGCTAAGTCTATCGCTATCATGTTCGACGCGATCTCGCACGACAAGATAGCCCACATCCACTTCGATGCGACGTTCAACACATCCTTCCAGATCCCACAGGCCGATTCCACTCCCTACCTCCCCACCGCGATCGAACCGCAGATGCCAGGTCTGTGGCTCACGACATCGAACGTCATACTTGAAGACGATGATGCGCCTATGACACAGCATGCCGCCTTGCTGCTTTTGGAGGATGCCGAAGTGCTGATCAAAGACCTGGGCGGTGATACGTGTGGCAACGCCGCAGCCATCGCATTCTACATACGCAACATTATACCCACCAAGTCGCTGCTGAAGATCTCGAAAAAGCATAACATATCCGCGCACGATATGGAGTACATTGCAAGCCATCTTGTCTACTGGCGGCGGGCACGTCTCGTCGCTCCGCTATCGCCACGCGACACATACATCGTCAGTCCAAACGCCGACATGACTGTTCTTCCGGCTGCGATCTCGGTATATGCGCAGCGCTTCCCCACGTTGCCTACGCTGCCTAAAGTACTGAGCATGCTCTCCGGTACACCTCGGCCGTACAGGAACTTCATACCCACCGCCGAACATCGCGAAGCGTACATGGAGATACTGGCTTGGCTCATGCGCGGCGGCTGGGTCACGCAGCTGCGCACATTCGCCTGGGTGCGCGTAACGCCTGAGATCAAAGCGCAAGTCGCAGCAGAGATGGAGCGCGAAGAGCGCATCAAGAAAGCTGAAGAGGCGCGCAGAGAGTTGATGAGCGACAACGATTCGGTGGCGGATAGTCTCCTCTCCGACAAGCGAAGCAGCTTGCTTTCCCTCAACTCTGCGAGGACCTCATCGCCTTTGCGCCGCACGCGCAGGGATGCGGACGAGGAGATGGAGAGCAGCACGATACTGAGTCCACGACTCGGATCGACCGCCATGTCGCGTAGCGTTTCTGCGCGGACGAGTTCGGACGCCGGGAGTACGAGCAGTCAACGCACAACGATTGCGCTTACGCCGTCACAGAGAGCAGAGTCGCCATCTCATCTTGGGCTTCGAGATGTAAAGCCCCATCGCCCGTCGCCTCTACATCTCAAGCCAACCTCCCCATCTCCATCGCGCAACTCGATAGTCTCACCCACTTCCCCGGTAGAGAAGCTGGCCCCACCAGACCCATCGTCCTTCGCACCCACCACCATTCTATCGCCACAGAAAGCGTCGTCGATAGAAGCGCGGTGGCTCGATAAGATTGCCCAGACATTCGAAGAGACGGCGATCATCTCGACGAATCCCAGTCCGCCGAAACACGCAGATGGCGCGCTGGGTGGCATAACCGGTAAAGAGCTGCGAGAGAGCTGGCCGATGCTGCTCAGGCATCTGGATGGTAAGCATGCGATCGAGGATGTGTCGGCTAGAGAGGGCATCAAGCGGAAGCGGGTCGCGGTGCTGTTCAATGCGGTCAAGGAGAGAGGCTGGCTGGTTATTGCGCGGCATTGGTGAGTTGGTGGTGATGTTTGATTCGATACCCGTGTGTTGGTTGGTTCTGAACCGTAGTTCTCTCAACCCACTTCTTTCAAAGACAAGAGCCAACACCCCAAGAGCCTACGTTGAGGTGAGGCTGGCTACTTCGCGCGTTTTTATCTTGATGTAGGCTGCAGGCCACCTCAGTTTAAAGAAAAGAGTAGACACCCTGGAGCCTACGTTGACGTTGGCGTATCTACTTTGCATGATTTTAACTCGATGTAGGCTGCAAGTCTCACTACTTTGTTCCTTGCATAATGCGAACCCTCTGGCTCTTTCGCGCAACACCACGCTAGCTTGAACCATAGTTCTAAGATTTATATCCCCCGGTATCATTAGTACTGCGCGAATACCCATAGTCGAGCCTCAAGTACTTCCCTTTGGAAGCAACACCACGCAAAGCTTAACCATGGCTTGACTTTTGTGGAAGTTTCTGCTGCTATGCGAATACTTTATATAAAACACATCCTTTCTCTCTCTTCTCTCTTACTATTTTACCATCTACGAAAGCAAAGTCTACTCCACAACAGCTTTCCGCACCACCACCAAGTCAAACCAAACCACTTCCCAACTAAACCAAACTAAACTACCAAAATGCGTGGCCTCTTCATCGCCTTCCCCCTGGTCCTAGCCTCCGTTGCCGTCGCCGGCCCCATTTCGATCCCGACACCCGCGGCGCCGTCAACGCCTGACTTTACGGCGATGCCGCGCATGACCGCCGCCTCAGTTGTCGTCGCCGTTCCTCCTGCCCCTACCACCACTGCCGCCCCCGTCGTCACCGCCCACACGACGCTCATAACCATAGCATCCGAGCTCGAGCCCCGCAAGCACAAGCACCACCACAACAACCACCACCAGCATGACAAAGACCACTACGGCTACGGCGGCTGTTCCGAGTACTGGGACGGGCGGTTGATTACGAATTGTCCAAGTGTTATTGCTACCACGTACGTTCTTCCCTCTCATCCACCTCCCATCCAAGCCGAAATAGGTTTTGTTCTTTAGGTTTTGGTCATTGGATTTAGAAGCTAATGAGATATTGTAGGTTGGACTACCATGGTACGCATCCGCTTATCACGTTGGAGGGGGGCAGGCCTGAATACTGATTGCGAAGGCAAGTATGGGGGGTATGAGAGTTGGAATGGGCGGCATGGGGGGAAGAAGACTATGGTGTGAGAGTGGGGTTGGGGGGACTTTGGTCACGGTTATGGGTATAGGGGTTATGGAGAAGAGCGTTTGCGATTGGGTTTGGGGGAGATGATGGATGGCGGTCGCCGTGTTGGTCTGCGGAGGATGCGGGGATATTTCCACAGAGTTTAGTCATTCTTCTAGCGGGATTAACTAGTACTCACGATCAATTGTCGCATTGTAACAGCACGTTCAGCACAACTAAAAGCTAGACGTACGATCAAGATGACATTACGTTCACAAACGACCACCGCTATGCAAAGACACCCACGTATAAAACTCGCGTCTACATCCCACCGCACAACAATCATCTACGACGCAGTAACAAGCACATAACTCGTGATGGCATCCATCCTCTCCTTGGTCAACTTCAGGCCCACCTTCAGCAACTCAGTAGCAACCTCTTGATCCTTCCTCTCCAACTCGTTATACTTCTCTCTTGTAAGTAGCCAAGCAACAGAGTCGTTCTCCGCGGCCACCGTGCCCGTGCGATCAGTCTCGGAGAAGAATGGAAGCTCGCCGCACGTGGTACCCGGTAAGATGACTTCGAAGAAACTGCCTTGGTCGAGCTCGTATTCTGTCCGCAGACGGCCTTTCTCTAGAATGTAGAAACCATCTGGATCGTCGCCGCGGGAGTAGAGGACAGTGCCGGCGGGGTACTCTTTGCGCTCGAAGTAGGGTGCGACGGCTTGCCAGAAGTCTTCGTTCTTGGTAGAGACATCTTCGAAGGTTTGGAGAATGATCTTGAGTGGTTGGGCGAAGTTGCGCCAGCGCGAAGGAGCGACTTGTGTGGTTTGGGTGGTGCTTAGCGAGGTAGTGTCGGGAATGGAAAGAGAGTCTTCGCCGCTTTCGCGCATAGTAGATCGAGCTGCGATGAGTCTGGCACCGCGCCGGGGCGAGGAGAAGACGGGGTTGAGGGAGCTGGCACCGAAGGATGTAGGTGTGCCACCAGTAGCGATCGGTTCGTTGGGGGAAGCGCCCTTGGATCCGGAGATGCTCATTGGCGGTGTAGTTTGTGGCTTCGTCGCATGTCGGTTCCAGTGCTTGTGGAACACCTCTAGCAACTCGTTCTCGCAAGACTCAAGCGCGGTGTTCAGGTCTTCGAAGACCTGAGGCGGAGGGCACTCCTCATCGCCGTCTTCGTCTAGAAGACCGACGTTCTGCAGGGCTCGACCAACTGGATCGGCGAAAGAGACTCCGGAGATGATCATCTTAACGTTCTTGGTGTTCAGGATACGGTTGATGCGCTGGAAACCTTCGGAGCTGGAAAAGTCAACGTCCAAGACGTGCGTAAAGTCGACGATGATGAAGCTGATAGGGTTCTTCTCGAAATGGTCGTCGTCAATCAAAGATCGCATGTACTCTTCCACGGAAACGATAGTTCCAAAGAACAAGAACCCGCCGAGCTTGATGGCGCGGATCTGACCTCGGACTTTGTTGAGATAACGAGAGTCTGATCGTGGGCGACGAACAGTGGACTCTGCGATCATGCCGCTGTATGTCCCTCGGATGGCGGAATGACGAGAGCTTTGAACCACGTAACTCACGCATGCAAGAACAATGCCGACGAAGATGCCGACAACGAAGTCGTGTACGCCCATGATGAGTACGATGGCCAGGATGGTCAGGTATTCGAGCTTATGGCATTTGCCAAAGGTATCCCAGAGAGCTTCCTTCATGAGGTCGATACCCAGGAGGAAGATGAGTGCGCCGACGAGGCAGATCGGGATGTAGCCGACCATGGCTGGGCCCGCGACCCAGACAGCGGTTGTTGCAAAGGCGAGCATGATGCCTGCAGTCCGGCTGTTGCCACCGTTGTCGACGAACATGACGCTGTTGGCGTAAACGAGGTAGTTCTAAGACTCTGTTAGTGATGGACGGTAACAGTTGGTGATTGGTCCTACCTGGATACTACCTAAGCAACCAGAGAGGGTGTTCGAGATGCCGTGAGCGATCAGTTCTCGGTTGACGTCGAGATTATCCTCCCGCACCGCAGCACCGAGAGCGGGGACGTTGATGGGAACGTGAATTATACCAAAGAATGAAAGGGCGAACATGGTGGGGATAGTGCTGACAAGCGCCGCTCCATCTATGCTGCCGAATTTGAAGTAAGAGTAGAATCGGTAAAATTTGACACCAGCTTCGGGCGTCTCGAAGATCCAACCTGCGTTGCGCACAGGCTCAAGATCCTTGTGCATGATACCCTTGACAATGATGTAGAAGACTGCAAATACGGTAATGAAGAAAGCGGGCAGAACGAAGGGGCTCTTGGACAGACGCCGGAGGACCATGATGGTGATTGCAAGGGCAAGCGGTAGTGTCCATAGGTACCAGGTGTCGCCGGAGAAGAGCTTCTGCAGGGTAGCAAGGTCGTAGTTGAGGTTACCCTCGAGGCGAGCTGAAACCTCAATGCCAGTGACAACCAGGAAGAAACCAACACCTCCGATGCAGCCGATCAGGATGTGTCTTGGGAAGAAGCTGACGAGATTGCCTAGCTTGAAAGCTCCGAGGGCGAGGAAGATGAGACCAGTCAGGATGGAACTCAGACAGTAGGAAACAATGGTGGTGGCTATGATGGCCTCCGGTGGTTTGCCCTCCATCTGGTTCATGATGGAGTAGGCCATCTTGTGGAAGAAGGGCACTACCTCAATCATCTCGGAACCAACACCTCCTTTGAACACGGAAAGTCCCAAAGAGTAGCAGAGTTGGGAAACAATACAGCTCACAAAGAAGATGGAAATACCATCCGGGCCGGTGTTGCTAAAGATGGGCGCACCGAGCGGGAACAGAATGTAGCCATAGGACAGCGCATCCAGGAGGTTGAGAAGCAGACCGAGGAATACGGCCGACGTGATCTGAACACTGCTGAGAGCGCTCGAGATGAGAGCATCCTTGGTATAGTTCTTGGGGTTGGTTAGAGACGCGCTCACGTCCAGCAGGTGTCCCCGTCCAGCAGCGAATGTTTGTTTGACGCGTTGAGGCAGGCGCGACTTGGAGTGTGGTGTCCACGAGTGGCTCTCGGAGGGCTTCTGCTTTTGTTGCGGGTCCGGACGCGATAGCCTTGTCTGGGGCAGCAGAGGAGTGCGCTCGGTATCCTCGACAACTACACCCGGCACGTGTGAGCTGCCTGGTGTCTTCTTCGCGTTCTGTGACGTCGCTCCCGGCAGCTTAGGGCTGAAGAAGCCCTTATCAGCCTGTTGTGGCCCGATAACGGTATCGGGCGTCTCGGCTTCGCTGTCCTCCTCAATGGTGTCGGTCCAGCGACCCGTGTCTATTGAAGCGCGCCCCTCGTCGTTATCGGACAGTATGCCCGCATGTCTCCCAGAGAAGGTGTCGGGGTCAGCGAAGCTGTGGCGCTGGGGTCTGTCCTGGTAGTCTTCGGCTTCGAGGGCATACGAGGCCAATTGGGAGCTTCTCTCCCGCACGCCTTGGGACGAGTACTGAGGGGTATCTACGCGGCAGTCAGTGGCTGCCCATAGATGAGGCTTGGGGTAGGTACCGGCAAACCCGTGGGAGGTCTGATGCGCGAAGGAGCGGATGGGATTGCGCGTGTAGGAGCCAGAGAGAGGGCCCCCAGCGATTGAATTCCCTCTTATCCGGCGTGGGAGGGACTGGCTGCCCTGCTCGGCGTGCGAGGCATCGTGGGCGAAGTCGGCTTCGTTGACGGCGTCGCTGGTGAAGGGAAGCTGCTGCTCTGCTTGCGGCGAGTCGCGCGAGAACAGACGGGACGGCATGGCGCCTGATTAGGAATATCTAGGTAACGTCTAACGTTCAAAACTCAGCGACGCATCGCCAGACCCGCGGAAGTTTAAGTGGAGAAGTCCAGGCGGGATCCAAACTTGGAAGTGGAGGGCTGCTACCGGGAGCTAGGCGGCGCTGGAGGCGGGTTCGACAATGCCTCAAACAGTGTCGACGTGACGCGACAAAGGTGCGCCTTTGAGTGAAATTGGCGTCGTCGCCGGAGATCAGACATGATGGTGAAAGGCCGTCGGGTGCAGGGATTGCGCGGCTTGTCGGAAGCATGGGGCGCGCCTCTGCTAAAATTTCCTTCACCACCAAGTGAATCGAGACCTGAGCTCGGTGGACGTCACCGGCCGCTAGCCACTCGCCCTTTCCCCTTCCATGCTGCCCAATTCCCAATCCAGCTTCCGTCCTCCCCGCATCTGCAACCTGCATCATCTCCAATTCACCCGTCGCTTGATTTCAGTTCTCAACGACGCGATATGGCGTCAACTGCTTCCGACATGTGATCATCGCCGTTGCACCTGTCGCCGTTGTCGCTGCCCTCGCTAATGCGCCTCAGCCAATCCGCGACGAATCCCACACGTTCATGCATCGCGGAGCGCACCGCGCAGTCCTGCAGGTGGATCCGCTTTCGTCATGCGAATTGTCAAAATCCATCCTCACGAGTCAGAATACTGTCAGTCGGAATTCTCTTCCACGAGTTTGCACAAAAGAGTTGGATGAGTATTGGTCATGCTTACTTACACGATAAGAGATTGCGGTTCCGCGCCTTCCAATGTAAGCGGCCATCGTTATATGCCCGTCGCCGGCAAGGAAAGACCGTCCCGAACAACCCGAATGCTCCTTCCTGGCTATATCCACGTCCCTCAACAACCCCGCGCCAGTGTAAGTCAGGTGCATACGCAGTACCGGCACTGCGGTCCTCATGCATGGGCTTCTCATACAGGTTTACACCTCCGCAGAATCCCTGATGTTCTTAGACAACCGCTTTACGTGGACCTCGCATAAGAACGTACGACAAAGACCTCCACAACCAATGCAGATCTTACGAATCCCCTCATTATTGCCACAGCCTGCGTGCTGGAGCCGACGCCTCATCCGATGGAAGCTCGTTCGGTAGTGTTGGCAGGTCCGACGGCGCAAGTTGCTGAATGGAGATGCGTGTGTGCTGGAGTTCCAGCCCTTTCTCGAACATTGGCGACGTTGTATAGTAAACATGTGATGTAGAATGTCTCGATTGCACGTCATAGCTACACAATTCCTGGGTGTTTGCACATATATCATACAAGCAAGACCTTCTGAACTCCGGCTTCTTTGTACGCTGCTATAACCGTCTCCTCAAATCCCGCACCGAGGTTAAAGGATCCAATTCTCTCAAAGGCGCCCGGCTGGTTACTGGATTCCACCACACAGATTCCCCTTAACCATCCCTCTGATTGCAGTAACACGATCAATTGCACGTCGTACGAGTCCCGAGCGCGGCCATTTGGCGCGTCAAAGTTGATTGGAAACACTCCATAGCTTGTAGGGTTCCATAATTCGGGCAACGGCGCTTTGGTCAACGTCAGCCAGACCTCTTCGTTCGTGGAACTCCAAAACTCGGGGAGGTTCGGAGGCGCCAAGTAGATGATACTGGCTGAGATGCATCTGCATTCCAGGAGTATTGAGCCACGCTCGATCTCTCCGGAAGGCTTTGTTGAGACATCGACTTCGATCACTGTTGACATACTCTGCCAGAGTGGTACCTGCGGTTTCCACGGAAACACACGATAACTAACAGGGCCTATGACACTTGCCCAGCTCCAACTAGGTGCGCGCCAAACAACGGGTCTCCGATTCAAGGTCCAGGAATCCCAACACATCTCTTCGATCAAACGTGCTCTCCAAAGACCAGCGACTAAGCGATCGCTGATAACACTTCCAACTCCTTCTGCTATACCCGTCAATGCAACCAAGACATCGGACTCTTTGGTCATATCACACCTCGTGTATAGTTCCAGAAATTCCTTCCACGCTAGAAGCACCTGACGTGAGGCCGTGGGCTTTATGGTATCACTGTTTCTGCAAAGTGCACCATCTACATTGGACACGACTGCAGATCGTGACAAACGAACGTGATTTATTAGCCTCTTGAGAGTATTAGGAGCAGATGACGACGTCTGAATTCCTGAAAGGAAGTCCAAATTGGTGCTGTTCTCATTCGTGAAAGACGTGTGGCATTCCCAGAATAGTACGGAATCCGTAAAGTGTAAGATTCGTTGGGAAAGGAACCGTTCCTGGGCGACCCATGCTCTCTTATTCAAAGCCGAGTAGTTAAGCGTCGATAGGTCAGGTTCTTGGGGGAAGCCGAAAAGGTACGTGCCTGGATCCGGCCACTGTGGCTTGTAACCCTTCTCTCGCAGTGGCCATGTAGCCTCAACTGTAACGGGTGTGTATCCATAAGCATCGCGATTAACGAAAAGACCAACGTCTCCAGATTGAGCACTAGTGGCTGCAATACAAAATGCAGCTTTACTGTATACATTACGCATACTGCTTGCTTCCACAGCCCAATCGTTAATATCATCTTGAAAAATGCATCTTCATGTAGTTAGTAATAACAGCTTAGCATGCCAGTGACAGTCTTACAAGGAATCAATCCAGATATACTGGATGTAGAACATGCGTGTAACAGTGATAGCATCCTGAAAGGTCTTGGGTAGAGAAGACTGGAGGACCCCATCTTTGAGCATTTTGACAGTGAGTTTCGTCAGCATAATCGGCTGTGGTTGCTTTCCCCAGCAGTGTGACAGTACAGTGTAGGATGACCCAGCTATGAAGTCGCTCGCATCACACAGGCGCACTACTGTTTCCTGATCAGTGTATCCCACGTATATAGCTCTTGTCGGTCTGAAATCATTGTGGGGAGCGAGTGTTTGACACTTTGAATGATTTTTTCGACATTCGTAATACTGTTCTTTGAAGAACGACAGGGCTTGGGCATCGCCTGTATTTCTCGAGATCCGTTCAAAATGCATATCATGTCTTGCTGTGTCACGGATTAACACAAAACCGATGCGTAGGAAGATAACACACTAGGTTCCTTACATTCATAGGGTTCTAGATCAGGGCGTATAAGATGCCCGTTGAGTGTGAAGCAGAGTGATGTAGATAGGTTCTCATCTTGAAAGTAGTAGCCCGTCTGCTCTGTAAGGGAATCAGCTCCCCATTTTTGCCCTAATAATAAGTCAGCCTTGTTACAACCTAGTTTAAAAGTGAAGGTATACAGATATCTCGACCGAGAGCCTTGTGGAGACGTATGCAGATGTCACAAGGAAGCTCAACAGCTTCCTGGAAAGATTTTGCTTCATTATGATGATAGTATACATAGTATTCCGTATCAGAAGGCTTTACTACTGCATCTCCTCGGAATAAAGCCTTACAGGGCTCACAAAGTTTTGTCTGTGATGCCCGGAGCAGCCTCGTGGCCGCCATTCCCTGTTGTGGAGACGGGGGCCTGACTACTGTAGCAACAGGAAGAGAGGGCGTGTCGGAGGGACCGCTCAAAGCGGGGAGGGCGCGCGGACGTTTACCACAGGAGGCGATGTTGGGGCGCAAAGCTTTCTTATGGCCAGATGAAGGACGTAAACGGGGCAGTCAGCCGTAACCCCTCACTTCCAGAGTTGTGGTGGCTGTGCATGACGGCATCACCATGTGCCAATGCCTACACTGTAAGGAGCAAATCATCTCGATCGCTTCAAGCCCAACCCCACTTCCAACAAGGCTGAAGAATACTTTACAACTTCGGAAACCTAACCCTCAAAAACTGATTCGGCCACGCAACATCCAACCCCAACTGCCACGCCACCCTAAGCACCCACTCGGGCTCCCTCATAAACTGTCTCGCAACAAGCACAACATCCGCCAACGGCTCCTTCCCCTCCGTAACCCTAACCGCAGCCTTCGCCTCCTTCGCCACCTCCTCATCCCCAATCCTAGAAATCGTCGACGCCGCACCCCCCTCCTCCACAATATCCCTCGCTTGTTCCGCCTCAGTAATAAGACCCACAGCGCCGATGAAAAGACTGAGACCCTCTTTCTTGAGTGCACTCCGGATTTGCGCTGCGATTTTGATCTGGTAGTCCTTTGAATCGAACATGTTGATTCGTTGGGAGGGGTGGTTTCCTCCGCTGCTTACGTCGAGGAGGTCGATGCCTAGACCGGGGAGGAGCTTTGCGAGGCGGATCGAGCTTTCGACGTCCCAGGTCCCGCGGGCCTTGCCGAGGTCGGTTTCTTCCATCCAGTCTGTGGAGCTGATGCGGAGGTACAGGGGCATGGTATCGGGAATGACAGCTCGAATGGCTTTTGTGATTTCAACAAGGAGGCGAGTTCGGTTTTCGAAGGAGCCGCCGTAGGCATCTGTACGCTGGTTTGTAACGGATGAGAGGAACTGGTGGATGAGGTAGCCGTGCGCGCCGTGGATTTCGATTACGTCGATGCCGGCTTTTACTGCTCTTTGCGCTGCGTCGGCCCAGTCTTGTACGAGCTCTTTGATCTCCTTTTCGCTGAGAGCGCGGGGCGCCCAGTACCCGCTACTCTCGTCATCGGCTGCTTTCTCGTCCCACGCCCATTCTTGGCCGCCCATGGGGCCGACGACATTGGTTGGCCAACCATCTGCGTCTACGTCGGCTTTTACGCTGACTTTACGCTTTCCGCCTTGTGTCTTTTGCTCGCCGGCGATCCAGGGCGCGCATGTACTTGCTTTTCTGCCTGCGTGTGCGAGTTGGAGACCACTCTGCGCTCCCTGGCTCTTGATGAAATCCGAGACTCTTCGTAGCGCGGGGATTTGGGAGTCACTCCATATGCCGGGGCAGTTTGGCGAGATGCGTCCGTTGGCTTGGACGCCGGTGGCTTCTATGAAGACTAGACCTGCGCCTTTGAGGGCGTAGTGGCCGAGCGTTGCGATGTGGTAGTCTGTTAGGGCGCCGATGGTGGGGCCTGAAGATGCGGTGCTGTATTGGCACATGGGCGCTACGAGAATGCGGTTGCGGAGGGTGGTGCCGCGGATGGTGAGGGGCGTGAAGAGTGTTGGTGTTGTGCCATTTTGTTTAGTGTTTGGGGCGGGCGTTCCTGGTGAGGTCAAATGCTTTGGGGTGAAGTATGGGAGGCCAGGGACGCCTTGGTTGTAGTCTTGGGGTGCCATGTTGCGATGTCGAGTCTGAGGATGTGGGTCGACTGTTCTTGTATAAAGACGATAGGAAATTATAAATCAGTCGGGAAAAGGTGCTAGTAGAAATGTCCAAGTCGCCTATGCTAGAGCACGCAATGCCGTTGATTTGTAAGTATCTTTTGGCGTGGAGATAGTTGCCGAGGTACATCTGCACTTGCCTGAACCAGAAGGTGCTCAAGCTGCAAAGGCTTGCGAAGTTCAAGCCTTCGAAGAACTAAGCTTCGTCGAAACCGTTCATGATCTTGATGCCTCAGGCATCATATCCGCCACTTTGTATGACACCGCAGAGCCTCCAACAAGCACACACGTACTAGGACCGCGGCCTCGGCGCCCATACATTCCATCAACGTCACATGGTCAATGGCTATTCCTTTCGAGTGGAGGAACTCTAGAATCTGGACGCGACTGAAACTAGAGCTGCCGCAGAAGAAGGGTCCGGTGCTCATGCCTACGCGCGAACTCAAGCGCGTCTCCATGTGATGTGCTTGATGACGTCAACGTGCCCGTCACTCGATATAGTGGCCAAACTTCCAGCGCAAGTCGTGCAAGACAACCAACCATCTACATCTACAACTCTTCAAACTCTTCTCTACGTACCTCTGAATCCTTCTTCTTACGAATTCATCACACACATCAACATGTCTGCCGCACCAAACAACCCCGGTCTCGTCTCTTCGCACGCCCAATACGTCAAGGGGGCCGCTGAGGTACGTGACAACTCGCCTTTCCAGCCCTTTCATATACAGAGCCAGGCACTAACTTCTTCCCAGGAGACCATCGGAAACGTCACCGGCAGTGAGCCATGGAAAGCATCGGGTGCGCAAGACAAGGAGCAGGCCGTAGACGCCATGAAGGCAGCATCAGCGAACCGCGACCCCAGCCAACAAGGAATGGGTGGTATCGAGGAGAAGGCAGGAAACCTAGTTGGCTGCGAGGGCATGCAGAAGGAGGGTGCTGAGAGTAAGAAGGATTAGACGGCTACTGCAGTTGTTGGAATGAAATAATATAACGAGATACGAGGCACCAAGGCTGCTATATTGACATGCACATTACGTTACTCTTGTGCAACGTGAATACCAAACATGGGTTCGTACGTCATTGCTTGCGGTATCGTGAAGGGCCGACCCTGAGCTTCGGTGGTCCGTGTGAACCTCGAGCTTGAGCTTCTCGCAATCGAGCTTCAACAAACCACACAAACTTCGCCGTCGCATTACCAACAACCCCTCACCAGTCGTATGAAATATTGCATTCCAAACAATGGCGCCTCCAATACGCGCGCGCTCGATCAAATCAGACTCCTTCCACGAACACTTCCGAAAGCTCAAGACATCTGTGTACCAAGACAGCCCTCGCCCCAACGCCGTATCATCCTCACACTACATCCGCACACTATCGTGGAATGCCTCTGGTACCTTCATCGCGACAGGTGCCGCAGATAGGACACTGCGCATCTGGAACCCTGAAAAGACCAATGCTAAGAACTCGACTGAATTGCGCACGCCCAACACGACAGCAGCCCTCGAACGCGTTTCCTTCCACCCAATCAACGAGAATGAGCTCGCAAGCTCCACTTCCGATGGCATGGTCAGGTTCTGGGATATACGGTCCAAGGCCAGTGTTGGTGAAGTCAAGGTCGGCGAGTGCCCGTTCACGTTGGCATGGACACCAGATGGGAATGAGTTGGTTGCAGGTAGAAAGGTCAGACCCCTCCATAGCCAAGCAAGACAAACATGCTGACATTCCCTAGGATAATCTCCTTGTCACCATCGACCGATCGACCCTAAGCATCCTCTCCGAACACCAACAAGTCCTCCAAACAAACCAGTGCGTCTTCGACTGGTCGGGCAACCACCTCTACACAACAGCCGGCGACGGCAGCGTCAGAAGCCTACGTTACCCGTCTTTCGAAAACGCCATGACTCTAAACGCCCATACCTCTGCATGCTACGCCGTATCACTGTCACCCAGCGGTGAATACCTGGCAGCTGGTGGAGGCGATGCGCTCATCTCACTCTGGGACACACAAGAATGGATATGCACACGGACTTTGGAATTGACCGGCGGTATCATCAAGTCGGTCGACTTCTCCTTCGACGGTAGCTATGTTACTGCGGGCTCCGATGACAAGGAAGAGAAGAAGATTCGCATCGCGCATGTCCATACCGGAGAAATTGTACACACGGTCGATGTCCCGACACCAGCGTCTCACGTTGCGTGGCATCCGTGCCGGTATATCCTCGCATACTCCGCGGATAATTTGGGGCTGAAGATCATTGGGGGTATCAGCTAGTTTGGCATAGGAGAAGCTCAAAGGGAATGGCGTTCACCAGGTCTGCAGGTTCGTATGATACCCATCGTAATCGGAATACTACGCGCAGCATGTCGCGGGATCTTTTTGCAAGCGGCTTATTTCCGTCTGTGACGCAATCGTCCTGCTCCATGTCGGAGTAGCAAAGTCCGTCTTCTACTTTGTGAAAAGTCACTTCTCTGCGTCTTCCGTTCTCACTATTCAACTTCATCACCATGGACGTCTCAACACCAATCAGACCAAACGACATCTTCTCGGCGAAAGGGCTAGTAGTGGTCATCACAGGCGGCGGCAGTGGTACGTTACTCAAGCTTCGAGCTACCCCACCAAGCCCCGCGCTCTCACGCCTCGACATGCTCGAGCTCAAAGTATCCGTAGCCAGAGGCTTACCATCACAGGTCTCGGTCTCGCCATAGCATCAGCACTCTACCAGAATGGCGCTGAGCGAGTCTACCTCCTCGGCCGCCGCCGCGAAGTCCTCGAGAAAGCCGTCAACGACCTCCAGGCCAACGTACCGCGCGACTCCAACAGCACCGGTAGCCTCCACGCCCTCCCCTGCGACGTAACAGACCTCTCCTCCGTAAAAGCCGCCGCCGACACGATACAAAAAGACATCGGGCACGTCGACGTCCTAATCAACAACGCCGGCGTGATCGGCCCCAAAAACGGCGCCGACATCTACAAAGCTGAGACAATACAACAGCTCGCCGACACCATGGTCGCAGGCTACGACAACTGGGCCGACGCAATGGCAATAAACACACAATCCGTCATCGGCGTCTCCGCCACCTTCCTCCCCCTCCTCGAAGCAGCAAACACGCGCCGCGGCTGGACCCCCGGAAAAGTAACAGGAACCGGAAACGCGCGCGCCCGCGACACCTCGCTCGCATCCTCCAACTCCATCGACAGCGACGACGACCGCATGGCCCACATCATAACCATCGCCTCCGTCGCCTCCTACATGCGCTGGGTCTCCGCGGGACTAGCCTACAACGCCAGCAAAGCGGCTGCCGCTCACCTGGGCAAGATGATGGCGACGTTCCTGTCTGAATGGGGTATTCGGAGCAATATTGTGTGCCCGGGGCCTTATCCGAGTGATATGACGGCTGGGCTGAATCCGGTATATGGGACGAATCAGATTCCGCAGGGGAGGATGGGCGGGATTAAGGATATTTCTGGACTGATGCTGTTTTTGGTGGGGAAGGGGGGTGCTTATGTTAATGGGACGGCTCAGTTGACGGATGGGGGGAGGGTGGGGGTTTTTCCGGCGGTTTATTAGAGGGATGCAGGCTGCGGACGTGTTTAGTTTTGTGATTGTGTGAAGTGGAGAGATGCGGATATGGTAGCGTGTCCGCGAAATGGAGTACACGATGATCATATCAGATGGTACATGAAAGTATATCATTTTCATTCATTGGCATGCCTGTCAGGTATCTATGCTATCCACCACCCCATCCAACCCTTTCCTTCTCAATGCCATGCTCGCTCCGATAATGCAACTCCTCCCTCATGAAGACCCCGCGTCCAGCAATCCGCTGCCTCTACCTCATCCCCTTCCTTCCGTTCCCGTCCTTTGCCTACCCCCTCAAGCACCCCCCTTATTCCTCAGCCCGTCACAGGCGCCCACCTATTTCCCGTTTTCCTTCGTTGCCTTGGGCCATTTTTCCTACGATAAAGGGTCCAAGAATCGTCGTCACTCTACATCCGACCCAACACGCCCCTCACACTCCCCTGCAGGACCTGGTTCCCCCTCACGCTAATCTCACCAATACCCGTGTCGCCCCCAGAGCCGCCATTGAGCCAGCGCTGGAGGAGCGCGTTGCTCTCCATGGGCTTGATATTCTGGGCCGCTGTACCGACTGTAACGTGCGCGGTAGGATTGACAGTTGTGAAGAGCAACTCCTCTGCCGTTGTACCCCCCGCAGCGCTGTCGATTTGAAGTGTGCTAGAGCCGTTCAGACGTACAACGAAGCACATGATGCGGTCGTCCCATACTATTCGCTCCATTTGTACGTCGCATTTTCCTAGTTCAGGCTCCCAGGTTCCTGTAGTGTTTGTTCGCTGTGCGGTTTCGTGGAGTTTGCTGAGCTTGTCCCAGTATCCCTGGTTTTGAGACGCAGACGCGCGGTGGATGAGGGTGACGTGGAATTCGTTTTGGACGCGCTTGTTTTGCTTCAACTGTTTGAACATGCTTGCGGTGTTTGCGTCCTTGTCTCTGAACAAGGATTCGAGGATCGCGTTGATGCGGCCGGGGTCGAGGCGGACGGAGAAGTACTCCATGCGTGGCGCCTTCTTTGGCTTGGGTGCGGGCTGGTTTTGCTGGTTGTGGGCTGCTCGTTGACCGTTCTGGGGATTCTGATTGCCTCTCTGGTTCTTACTACCTTGGGACAGATCCATCTTGAAGTCTGGTGTGTAGTCGTTCATGGCCCACTGGATGGCAGCGTCCATGTCGGGGTCCGTCGGCATTTCTTTACCGGCGAACAGGGCTGGATAGGTCTCGAACATCTTCGCGATGATTGTCTCGAGGTTCTCGCGCGAGTCGACTGTAGGGTCAAGGTCGATGACGAGATCAAATAGATCATCTGGCTTGTCTGAGGGGTCGACTGGTTGGAAGCGATGCATGAACCCCTCCATAATTTCGACAATCTCGCCCCTGCCTTTCGAGCCTGCTTGGATCGTCTGATGGTTGTCTCCACGATCAAGCACGCGCTTTTGTGTTGCTTGTCGGATGCGGTCGTAGTTGGCTCGATCGTGCACATAATGTAGTGCGACGAACCGGGCATCAGACACGGTCTTGGAGATATCGTTGATGATCTGGTCGCGCTCGCGCTTTTGGTGGTTGTTGCGATCTGCGATGACGACGGGATTTGTGACGAGCATTGAAGAGATGGTGTCGGCGAAGATCTGACCTCGACCCTTCTTCGCTTTGACGTTGTCGTTCTGGAAGTGGCCCCAGCCGAACAGCTTTACCAAAGCGAGAGCCAACGTTGTCTTTCCGCATCCGATAGTCGCAATAGGGACAAGCACAATGTTCCTGTCAGCCTTCTTGCTCTCGACGGGTCCGTTCAGCTGCTCCTGCCGGATGATATCCGCACCGGTTGTTCCACGGAACTTGAGGAAGTCGTCGCGCATTTTGATGATGCCGTGATTCGCGTTGTATTGTTTGGCTAGACCTTGATTCTGCGCAAACTGCCGGCGAGCAAAGTCTAGGTACTCCTTCGTAATGGCTTCGTGCTTCTTGTACCGCGGTGGCTTTCCAGCGATCAAAGCCCGAGTGCACTCACGCCACTGCCGGTACATGAGATATGGCTCCTCGAACTTGTACTTGAAGAACCAGTCCATATACGGCGCACCCTCGGTCTCGCGCGCCTGGCACCGAATGACGAAGCCTTCTGTGTCGCGGCCTTCGTAGTTGCCCGTCTCGGCGACTTTGTCCAGGAACTTCTTAACCTCCTTGACGTCGTTCTCCATAACATATGTGACCTTCCTCATGCCCCACTCCTCGGCGAACTTGTCCACCAGGTGGCCAGGGTATGTCGCGAATTCGGGTAGGTTGAGGTTTATGCCATGGACGTAGAGACCAGCCTGCTCGGGGGTGTATGCCAGGACGTGCTCTTCGAAATCGTCGTCGCACAGCTCCGCCACCAGCGTCGCGTTCATGGACCGGAGTGTGCGGGCGAGGTCCTCCTTCCTCTTTCCAACCGTCGCAACATGGCGCTCGACCCACTTCTCGCCTGCCATGGCATGGCTGAGCTCCTCGCCTCGTGGGCCGGTGGAGTGCTTGCTGCAGACCAACAGTGTACCGTCATCGAGGCCGGATATGAAGATGATGCAGCCGTTCTCCTTGACACTCAGCTCGTACGGGCCCTGGGTGTGTTGCTCCACGTTCTTCCATTGAGTCTTCGGGACCTCGCCGTGGTTGAAGAACTTGTCGTAGCCTCGTGTGGCGATCTCGTAGTTACCGTCGCGGTTCTTGTATGTGAAGAGACCTCGTGCGTATGTGGGGAGGTTTGCTTTCTTGTAGTCCCACTCGTTCATCTTCCACGAGTCGACGGTGCGGCCATTGGGGAGCGGGAACGTGTGCTTCTTGACGGAGAAGCCGCCCTTGCCCTTCTTGCCCTGGTGCGCCTCGAGGGTGTGGACCAGCTCGGTAATCTCCTTCGGGTCTTGGGGCGCATACGGTGCTTGGTCGCGGTGCGCCATGATGGCCGTCGATCGGAAGGACCGTGGAGACGTGGGGGAGGCTCGAGTAGCGCTTCGCAATGGGCGATGTATCTGTGGGAGAGGCGGAGGTAAGCGAAAGGTGGTAGGTGGTGCAGTGCAAAGGCGCGGGAGCGGGGAGAATGAAATAAGACGAGCGAGCATTCGGTCAGGCAGCAAGCAAAAAGTCGAGACAAGGTGCGCAGCAACGATGAGTCAACAAAACAAGCACGGCAAGGGCGTTTCTCACCAGAGATGCGCTGCAAGGACAATCATTAAAAGGGCGTCAACACGGCGCAGTCGCGTTGAGGTCAGTCTAGAGTCATGGCGACAAATCTGTGTCCAAACAGCGATGAGATCACTCGCCCGCCTGTGGCTGTGGCAGGGGCTGACTCCCGCGGGGTCAACGCCGCCTAACCCGTTTGAGCAGCATCCCATTCCTTCACATCGCATTTACGCACTTGCATATGTCTGTATGCACAACCCTGGTCGATTACTATCAAAAGCTACAAAGGATTTACCGAAAGATCCACGGACCCGCCGCTGCATGTCGCTCCCGATATCTGTTTATATAATCGTAACTGTGCCGCATTATAGCTTCTTTACACCTTCAGCCAAGATCTTCTCAACTTCATCCTTGTGCTTCGAGAAGTTGTCGACCAGATTGTCCCTATCATTTGATTAGCCTTGTCCCATACTTCCTCTCTTGACTGGTCAATACATACCACATCTTTGGGTCGTGCTCGTGCTTCTTCTTGCTGTTCCACGCCCAGTCGGTGATAGTGAACATCCTCGAGCTCTCCATCATGAACGCGACGGCGCCCTTGGAAATCTGCATCTCAGGCGGCGGCGCTGCACTTGCCGCTTTGAACTCTTCGTAAGCGACACCGTGAGGTACGAAACCGCACTCGAAGCTAATGCCTCCCGGTTGGAACTCATCCGAACGTCCTGCGTACTCGCCATAGATCAGACCCATGAGCTCAGATGCTCCGTTGCGGTGGTAGTAAGGCGGTCGGTAAGCTATATTTTCGTTAGCATCTCTGGCGCATGTAGAGTCTCGAGCACATACTGTGTGAAGCCACATCCCAGCGCGGGCTGAAGATCAAAAAGTCTGCAAGCGGTGCTGCCGGGTCGCGCGAAGGTGCTGTAATAACGCAGAAGATGGATGGATCGATATGATCAACCGAGATCGAGCCAACATTGACGAACTTGGTCAGATCGTACTTGTACGGTACGTAGTTGCCATGCCATGCAACGACATCAAACGGTGAGTGCTCCTGCTTGCTGACGAAGAACTTGCCAGCGAGCTTGTACACAATCTCCCACGACTCTTGCTCAATCTCGTACTTCGCGACCGGGTGCAAGAAGTCTCGAGCGTTGGCAAGTCCGTTCGCGCCGAGAGGACCGAGTTCAGGAAGCTGGAACTGCGAACCCCAGATTTCGAGAATGTAACCCCGCGTAGGTCCTTCAACCTTGACTCTGAATCGCTGTCCTCGCTGGATGACGCAAATCTCGCCTGGCTGCACATACATAGGCCCAAACTCGGTCTGAATGTCCAAGGCTCCTAGCTGGGGCACAATCAAGAAATCACCGTCCGAGTTCACCGCTGCTCTCTTGTTCATGCTCGCATTGCAGAGGTACGTGTGAACAGCTAGGCCTTCGCGGAGTGTTGGGTCGCCAGAGCCAGCGATACTCTTAAGACCAGAGATGAAGTCAACATCGCCATCTGTCGGGGTATCGAACGGAAGCCATGCTAGCTGTGTGGGCGACACATGAACGCGCTTGTTCACGGGGAGGTAGTTTGACTCGGTATCTTCGTTATCGGGGAGGTCGGTCTAGAAGTTTGTCAGCAAATGAGACAAATGATCAGACATCGTTTCGACGCGCTATCGATCTGACTGCGCGATCGGTCAAAGCGCGTAGCCGAAGTCCAGGAAAAGAGTCCTTACAAATCCTTGGTGCGCAACGGCCGGACGCGCCCTATATAGGTAGGCCTGATCAAGATGTCAGCATCAATATACCCCCCTTCAAACAGGGTACTGACCTTCTTGTTCAGATGTCTGGGAGCGACAAAAGAGGAACCGGTCATCTGCTCCGCATACAGTCCGAATCTGACGCTTCTGGGATTGTTCTGGCCTTTTGGAATAGTTCCTAGAAGAGATCGGTCAATTCCTCGTCGCATAGCTCGGATGTACGCGGCACTCACCTGGCACTGCCTCTGATTCGAAGCTGTTGCCGAACCCAGATTGGTACTGTAGGGCGCATGTCAGCAACGAACTCCAAGATGTCGAGTTGTCGGTGTCAGCTCACCTCATATGGATCATTCTTCCTCGTGCCGAAGGAAGGTATCGCTCCGTCCTTCTGCGTCTCCGCCCAGTGGAAGATATTCTGGTACTCCTTTGGATCTTTGAGCTGTTCAGGCATGATGACGCGATCGTTGTGACCGTTCAGTGAAGGTACTGTATGAGATCGGTGTGAGACTAATAGATTAGACTGAAAGCGTAGACGCAGGTATGCTATGCGATAGTGTAGATGATGTTCGAACGAGAGCTTGGTAGACCAGAAAGACCCGCGTCAAAAGAAGAATGGCATTGTGTTCCTACGACCCCACACTTGCTCGACCCCACAATCTCGCGTCGCAGGAAGCCGCATCGTGCATAGCAATTCCGGTGACCGAGTTCCCACTCCTGGTAATCCTTTCGGAAATCGTCCAATCAGCGATGGCACCGACACCAGCGGAGGTGAGCACTCGTCGTCATGCCCAGCTGTCAGCGCCGACGAGGTTGGTTTGGGCGTGAAGATGCGCAACTGCCGATGAGGGTCGAAGAGGGGTAGCTCCACGGACTTGCGACGCCGGGAAAGAGCGGACTTCATGCCACGCCGATTCGCTGCTATTATGTGGCAGTGGAGCTGTGGGTATGATTGTAAAGCCTCGAGTAAGAAAGTAGTCAGCATTTCTGAATGTACGAGTCGGAGTCGTTGGGTGGATGAAGAAGCCCGAGTCGTGATTTGGAGTTGTGCTCAACACCAAAGGCGTATACTACCTTCTTCGTGACTACGTAGGAAGCGCGTTGCCGGGCTCATGCGCGTTCCTTCTAGATACCACCGTTTACAATAATGAAGTTGCATCAAGGCAACGCATTCATTTTGAGAGGCCATGTGCGCGCGTGTTAATACCTCCTGTGCGGTGTTATCGTGACAGTGAACCCACTGCATTACCGTAGGATGTCTCGAGAACCAGTAACCTCATCAACAGAGACACGCCACGCATTCTCACCCAGTCAGCCTCAGTCATAACACATCATCGCATACCTTTCCGCATCCTCCGCATCTCACCACTTCAAAACAAGGCCACCAACTGCCCCTCACACCCTCAACACCTCGATCCTTCCCGTTCCATCCATCCCACTCCTTCTCCAGCTCTTCTCAGACGTCCAACCCAGAAACGTCAACGCCACAATAAATCCGCTGTCAGCCCTATACAGGCGAGGTCTCGTACGACATCATTCCCGCGAGCGGACCTCGCCTATGCACGGCACGACGATGGTGATCGAAAGCTGAAATGCCAGCCTTACCCGTCGTAACACACATCTGATCTCGCAGATGCTACCTATGCGATTTTCAAACGAGAGACGACGCAATATCGCGTGTGACAGAAAAGCTGAACTCGCAGCAAATATGCTCGTCCTCATTCAGACAGAGCTGGATAGATTCTTGAACGTGGCGAGACCTTCCTCAGCATACTTCGCTAGCAAACACCCAAAGCAGCAGCATGGCAAAGACGCTCGAGTATTGACAGTCCCGAAGCGTAATCTCACCAAGGTGAAGCGAGTCTTGTCAGACAAGGCGAAGCGACTCCGCGCCTATCGGCATGCATCAGCAAAGTAAGCACCTTCTTCGCTGCTGTTACGCGTCTATCGCATGATTACACCTACAACATCCAAAACCATGCGTCCCATACGCACACAGCAAACCAAAGCCACACTCGCCCACCCCGCCTCACGATGCCAAACGCGATCTGCGCCACAAAAGGCCCGAATGACCAACGGACGGAACCCACCTCCGAACCCTCAAACCCAACCGCACCTGATATCAACCAAAATCAAGATATCAGACGTCGCGTCGTAGATTGACAATAGAAACCGCACACCTCCCTCGGCACCTAATACCGAAATCTTACTTTACCCATTCCAGGCCCAGCCCTTGATATCAACCATAATAGCTTGCTACTGGTAAACTTTCGGAGAGAGAGCGGAAATCATGTCGTCATTACCCTCTCACGGGCTCTCACATCTCACACACACATCTCTGACCGCTCATTCATCGCGAACCAAACTTTTGCTTCTTCCTTTGTCAACGACACGACAGCCTAGTCTTGCATAGTACGTCCAGGTGCAGAATCGGAACCGCGATTCGCGCCCAATAAAGACAGTAGTGCTGGCCCCCATCTGTTCATGCCCATGCCTCTGTTAGCAGTGGTTAGTCGAACAATCTTGACCGCCTCGCCCTCGCTTGACCCGCCTCGCGCAATGACCTTGGTACACCATCTATCTAGGCCCACGCCTTAGTCGCATTCCTATTTTGCAAGTAAAGCGCCCAGCGGCCACCAGCGCTGCGACCTGCATACCTTGCTTTGAGAGCAAACGACCCGACCCTGTTGCACGTTGTTGTGGCGGTTGGCGTGCAGACGGAGGTGCGTAAGCGCCCATGCTTGCATGCGCAATGCAGGCGATGCGGGGTATCCCTATCCCTGTACGATGGTCGCCCTCCCACTCCCTGTCTAGAGAAGAGCCATGCCACTACACCACTACGACTCTTTCCTTGATCGCGATAGAACAGCCCGCGCCCAAAACTCGGGTGTATTTCTGTCGTGCAGGTATGTAGATCACGAGGCCTTTTTTCTTTCCTCTTCATCAAAGACAGTCAGTCATCCCATCTAGACTTGTCTCGCTAGGATGAACCCTGGATCACTATCGCTTCGTTAAACTTGCCTCGCTTTCGCATCATCTCTCCTTGCATTTACTATGTTCCAAGGTTTGGTAGTGTTCTCGGAGGAAAACCAGGACTAGGGGCTGTTCAGTCGGGTGATTGCAGCATGATTGCATGGATTTGCAGCATGCGAACATATCGCGTATCGCGCGAACGAACGTAAACCGCGCAAGCAAGGAGTTGGGAATAAGTCATGTTCCCAGGAGAGGCGTAGGCGGTGTCAAATACGCAACCTAACCTGCTTTCCGTCTAAACCTAAACCGGGCGCAGCCACTATGACTATGCTGCTTTCTAACTGTGATGGCGCGATGCAACAACAACCCAACTAGTTAGTAACGCGCAAGATGGTGTCAGAGCCGTTCGCAGCGTGCGCCTTTCTTGTCTGCACGCTTGGCGAGCTTGCAAACGGACGGCGCATCCTCGGGATGGACCCTGTTCTTTGGGGTTGATCTTCGATCGACACTCTGCGCCTGCCTTTTGACGCACACCCACGCTGTAACTTCCCTTCCGTTCGCAGCGCCGATCCGTCCTTGTTGCTGATCGGTGCGAACTTACGACTCGTACGAACTGGCGTAGTCAAGGATACAGCCAGTCGGATTAACAATGCCAGTGCTGCGTAGACTAAGGCTGGGCTGGCGTTGTAGTGAACTTCGCCACGAGGTTGGATACAGTGCATGATCAACATTTTACATCCGAGGGGCTGATTTAACGCATTCTGGTAGGCGGCCCATGTGAGACACCACGACCTCCAGTCAAGTCAGTCACTCCCTCACACTTCTGGCTCGGGAGGCGGAATTGCAAGTATCAAGTATATTGAACAGGTTTGGTGGAGTCAAGAAACATGTCGGAAAGTCGGCTTGGAAATGCACATGTGGCGATAGGCCTGTAGCTAGTGTATGAAACGATGAAACGCTGCTTGAACGCCGCACTAGCTGCGCAGTCTATGCCCAGTTCTGAAGCTCGCGACGTTTGGTGTGGCACATCTTTGCGAGCCGACCGATCAATCACAGAGCGCGAATGGGAGGCGTGGAGAGAGCAACGCGTGCGTGACTACGCAACGTGATGGGCTTGGAAGAAGCATATCGGATGCATCCTGGTAGATGAGTCTTTTTCGCGTCGAGGCAATATACTGCTCTGGCAGACATGATGATGGTATTCTTGACGCGCGTTGCGTCAACCTACTTGTATGTACGGAGCAACATAGCCACGATGGCCAAGACGACATTCGTAATGCACACATCAACGAACTCAGTCGTTCATCCAAGCTGTCACACGGTTCGCGCCAAAGCGTCCTGCAAAACGCAGGCCCGTGGAGCCCATTGGGAAATACGAGACGATGTACCATAATAGACATACTAGTTGGGCGATAGCCGCAACGAAGGTCAAGATGGTGCTGTGGAGCTAGTCACGCGGACAGTGTCAGTAAACACAAACTATGGGGACGATAATCGATAAGGGAAGCGTGGGGGCTCGCTCTCGGGCAGCCATGAACAAGGGTCGACATGTAGCAGGGATAAATGTACTGGGGTAGGAACTTGAACTTACACCTAGAGAGAAGAAGAGTGTGAGAGCGATGCTGCTGAAGTAAGCAGCAGTGAACGGAAGCCTCGGACCAGAAATGAGGTGCTGAACTGATATTTTGTCAGCGACGGTAGTGGTGGGCTCGGATAATGAGGCTGCTTACCGTATTGCATAGGGCCCATGAGGACACCCCAAGCTGCCAAAAAGAGAACGCTTCCCATGGACCATCTGCAATCAGGCCATGGATGTTAGCGCTAACGTTCTTCAGGTGATGTGCATACGACTTGGCGTGGCAGAGTCTGGACTAGGTGAAGGTTGTCTGCACCCTGCAGCGCGCCGAACCTTGGACCCGCATGATCGCTACAGAGGGTCCAGCGCCGATCTCTGGTGGCTAGAGAGTCAAGCGACTGGATTCGTGCAGGCTAACGTCCGCAGTCGGTGAGCGGAAGATGCGATCCTTGACATTGCAGATTGCATGAGTTCGCATAGCCGTGCCGAAGGACGTATGCAGTATGTGTCACTGCCTATCCGCCTTGTATGATCTCACCACTGGCGAGAAGGCTGCATGCAGGGCGTGTTCGGCTGGATACGAGGCAACAGGAGAGCTGAGGACTTACAAAATGGCAAACTTGCGCGGCCTGAGCAGAAAGACAGGCGTAAACATCAGGCCAATACAAGTAGCAAACATTGCCAAGGCAGCAATGAGCAGCCCACCAAACACGAGCAATCGGTCCCACCGACTCACTGCAGGTATGGGTTAGCGGACGTAAACATGAGTCAAAGGTGTGTGCAATGCGAGGGTCCTGCATCCGAAGTGGTAACGCAGGAACTCCCTTCTGTCACATTGTCGGTTGTCGCGCGGCCGGGTACAGTTCGCAGGCAGATGACACGTTGATGCCTGTGGAATTATGGATATCTCCACAACTAGAGGGATGCGCATTTCGAGAATGCCATCTGACAAAACATGGAAGGAAGACAAAGAACCATGGCGGTGCAGGTGAAACTAGCCCCGACCGTTGTCGTCTGATGACATCACGCGCCACAGCTATAGTGGGAGGGGTTGTAGCAGTAGGGTATATCTCAGATAAAGTGGAGATGGGGAGCGAGAGAGACGCGTAAGGAAGGTGGACGTGTTTTGCCACAGGATGCAATGGAAGACGTAGACTTACGCGCAAACCACCCCTCTTCCTCCTCTCTGCGGGTAGGCGCTGGGAGAGGGGCGCCAGGGTTGCCCTCTGTTATGGGGAGTCGAACATAGCCTCCCTCGCCGAAGGGATTCAGGTTCTGGATGCGGCCCAGGAAAGAGGGCGGCGCGGTGTTGATGGGCGCGTCTGCCTCTCTCCTGCTCCAGCCGAGCGAGTTCATCGAGTCGCGGAAGGAAGCGGAGGCCATGTTGGGGGAGGTGAACACGAGGTGCTAGCGGATCTGAGTATGCCCAGGTGTGAGGATGGGAGTTAGTCGGGAGAAGCTTTGGTCGAAGCCGCAGCAGGCGACACAAAGAGCCGTGGAGGTGCGAGTCTTGGTACGGCTAGCAGATAGCGGCCGTCGACCCTGGCTGGTGTATGTGTAGCTGCCTGGGCCCGCTGCGGTGAGTGGCTTGGGCGCGTCGTGGGAGGGCACAGCAGCGGTTTGTTCGATTCGGTGCCACTGCTGCTACTGCGAAGACGGACCGGAAGATTTCGTGCAGATGATCGACCTGCGGTGTAGGAGGCAGACGGCCAATGGCAGATGTCAGACAGGCGTCTCAGATGGGACGACGGATGGGCGAGGCTTGTGACGAGGCCGCAGAGGGTGCGAAGGTGTAGCGGAAGGAGCGAAGGACCGGGGGGCGGCTGCGGCGCGTGTGATTGGGCGGCGGGGTGCGCAGAGCAGGAAGGAACTCTCCGGCGTGTCGTATGCGATCCGCCTAGTCGTCGTGGTGGAGGGTGAAAGCAAAGGGCATTGAGAGTCTAGCGTCGCCTCGGTGCTCTAGCGACTAGCGCGAGATCGTCTCCCGCTGCCATGAGCCTAGCAAGCATCAAGGACCATGGCCTGGAGAACCACACACACTCTCGGCCAGGTCGGCCATGGCTGCCCTGGACTGTCGACAATGGATGACGCTTGACAGGAGCCCGAAGCCCTTTAGTGAGTCACATTGCGCGCCCTCACCCAGCGCTGCGTAGAAACCGGGTAGCTGAGACAAGATTACCTCGTTCGTGACCAAAAGAGGCCACACCTTGCTGCCGGGGTGGGCGCAGGACCGGGGTGGGCAACAGGCAGAGCCACACTCAGCGTAAGGCGGGTGAGAGATGGCGAAGAGCCGCCAGAGCAGCGAGGTGTATATTATGCGGCCGTGCCGCGTCTCTACCTGTCCAATAATTTCCCTCTCACGACATACTCAGTGTATGTCTACCTGTGGAGTACTCATCACTATATCTGCGGACCACCGCGGGCCGAGCTTCCCTCCACCTCTCCACGACGCCCTCATCCCCGTACGCCTATTCCGTACGCCTATCTCTGTACGCCGCCGCACGTCATCCCCATCTTACGCAACACCGCAGCGGCATCGTCTCGGCGCGCCGTGCTACTCTCTGCCGTTCCCAAGCCCTCGCCCTCGCTGGCTGCGATCCGCGTCAAACAGGCTGATTCGCCATTGCCCATAGCCGCTTGGCGCGCGCACTAGCACCACCACCTCTCTGACCGCCTTCCGGCTTAGGGCCCTCCCACACCGACGCCTCGCTTCAGCTGCCCCGTCGTCGCTCAAGAGAGAGAGAGCCGCTGCAGCCAGCGCAATATCCTCAGCCTGTGCCGCAGACAGAAGCCAAACAAACGCACGGCAGCCCGCCTACCACGCTCTGCTCCACCACGACCAGGCACATCCCACCCTTGATCCCTCCCCGCCATATCCCCCGACTTCCTTCTCCATATCCCACCTCCGCTATTTTACCCACCACCACGCCCGTCGCACCAGGCCTCTTACTGCAAGACGACATAGTTGCCACTCGACCAGCACCTCACCTCTCCATTGCTGCCGCCCTCGACCACCAAGGCAAACCTCTTTGTCCCACCCCACGCCGCTGCATCCAGACCACGACCTCCACCACCACCCTCGACGACCAAGTTTGCTGCCCGTGAACCGCCGCAGCTATCCGTCCGAGCGACCTCACTCCTTCTCTCCGCGACCGAGAGACCGAGTGTTGCAGGTGCATCCCATTGCGCCTTCCTTCAGTTCCGAGGTGAGTCAACGTCCGGCTGCTCTTTCCTTTACCACCGCCTCTCCCACTCCGCCGCACCTCGCTTCGGCCTGCGTCGTCAAGACCACGCCAGCCATACCGCGGCCGTGTGTGACGGTTTCGCTGCTTTTGTCCCCTGTACCACCATCCCCACAGCGCCGGGCTGCTGCACGGCTGTCGTCCGCCGTCGCTCGCCTCGCGGGTTACCTCGCTGTGCGCCACACTCATGCAACCAACCCTTCAACCGCCCAACACTTCAGACTGCTGGACTGTGCGCTGACATATGCTCTCAGTTCGATCCCGGAACACAGCTCCGAGTTCCCTCACTCCCCCACAACCACCTCCACGCCAGCAGACCCGAACCGGTGAGCGATACTTCCCAGAACGACAACTCTTGCATACAGAACATGGCACTAACGTCTTCTGCGCAGACAAACACTAGCCTCCTCTGCCCCAGATCAGAGGCTTGCTCGTCCCTATCAGGCGTCACTAGCTAGGCCTCTCAGCTTGCTCGCACTGTCCTTGTGCACACCAGATAGCAAGCATCTGCCAGGGTCCTTATAGCGACACAGACCGCCTCGTGCTGCAATCATCCTGCAAGCTGCGAGCGCGATCCTTAGTCACTTGCTTAGATCGACGACAGATCGTTTCAGATCATACACATCCACATTCCTGGAATACTGCAACCCACAGTAATGCCAAAGCCTAGTAAGTACGCCTTTGTGACGTCTCCCACTCTGCACCGTCTTGAGAACGGCGCTAGAGTGCATCCATTTCCTATATCAGACTCTCCTCTCTCCTCCCCTTCCCCGCACTTCCTCTTCCGTCATTTCCAACGTCAATTTCTATCATGTACTACGAGACCATACTGACTGTCCCTCAAGCGGACGCTCTCTTCACTCCTCCCTCTTCCTACTCTCCTCAAAAGCCGATTGCGAGGCTGGACCTTGGCTTCGACTCTCCCTCTGACGACGTGCTAGACGCTGATATCTTCAACATGACTGGCACAGGATCACCTCAACCATACATCAAAGAAGAAGTCGACGAGATGTCTTTCAACCAGCGCTTCCTCGGCCACAACGGCCTTGACATGAACCACCAATACGCTAACGCTCAGTTCGCTGGGCACGAGAATGCCAATGGCATCAACCCCTCCGAGCTCAACATGAGCGGGAGCATGATGGGCAACCACTTCGCCGGCAACAGCTACATGCAGGGCGGAGCAGGGATCGCTGACGACGAACTTGCCGAGTCACTTGGCACTTTCGAACAACAACCAGCCTTCAACAACTTTGCTCAAGAGCAGGCTGGCCAGCAAGACTACTACCACAGTCACACCAACAACCCAAACATGAACCAGGTCTACTCAAACACCCCAGACGACCTGCCCATCCACAGCCCCTTCAACCACCCTGGCAACTTCGACTTCAACCAGTACCAATCAGTACCACAGAGGATGAACTTCCCTGGCAGCATGCCCAGTGGATCCATGCGCCAGCGTATCACCATGAGCCGGACTGGCTCTGACAGCCGTGCTCCCATGTCACCAAAGACCCCTGCCATGGCTGGTCTCCACCTCGGCACGCCAGACTCTGGCAACTTTACTCAGCCAATCATGACCAACATGCACCGCCATCAAAAGAGCGTGTCTGGCCAGTGGGACGGCACTCCCGGAAGTGCGCACTCATGGATCGACTCGCCCACCGCGTCGCCCCACCAGGGCACCATGCACCACCAGCAGATCACCGATGTCCTGCATTCCGGCAAGCACAACTCACTACCTGCCAAGGTCGATATTGGCCAGAACGCAGACGCTAAGAAGCGCCGGCGTCGGGAGTCTCATAACTTGGTCGAGCGTCGCCGACGGGACAACATCAACGAGCGCATTCACGACTTGTCTCGTCTTGTACCTCAGCATCGCCTCGAGGACGAGAAGATCCGCAAGCACATCAACAATAATGGCCCCTTGTCACCTACCATGGGCGCCACCGGCATGTCGCCTCCACAAGCAACGTCACTTCTCGCTGGTGGCAATGGAAGGCGGGCCGCTGGTAACATTACACAGGGACTGCCCATCGAGGAGAAGGACAAGGGCCCGAACAAGGGTGACATTCTCAACGGTGCTGTCAGCTGGACTCGCGATCTCATGTGGATGCTGTCCAAGAAGCTCCAAGAGTGTGACGAGCTAGCTGCACGACTTCAACAAGCCACTGGCGAAGAGTGGGTCACCGAACAGACTGAAGACGAGAAGCGCATGAAGACCGAGATCCTCGAGGCTCTTGAGAAGAACGGCTCAGGTACCTTCCGATACTCGCGAGGCCCTGGCTCCGGACTCCGAGTGCCCAAGCACACCAACTTGGCCGGTGAACCTATCAGCGGCGCATCTCCACAGAGTCTTAGCCCAGGCATGCAGAGTACCGGTAGCGGTTCTGGATCGAACCAGCAGCAGTACTGGTCTAGTCTCAAAGAGGAGGATGAGTACGGCATGGACATGAACTGATCCAAAGCCTACTAGCTGTCTCTGTTCTTCCGGCCTTTTCATCTCGTTGTCGATTCCTTCACTATGATACCCCGCGATACCCCGCACCCGTTCCTGCATCCTGCTTGATGCATACGCTAGAGCTGCTACAATGAGGCTAAAGACACCTCACATCGGTCGACCATTCCTCGGCATGTCGTCGCCCGCGCGCGTACCGTCTCTGCTGGCCAAGGACGGATGAAGCTCTCGCCTGCATCAAAGCACTTCCCATTTCGTTGCATAATATGTTCTACCCCTCCGTGGCACATCATCACCCTGGTTTCCCGCTCATCATCACCCGAGCTTAGCCTACCAACCGGAGCACGAAGGTCTTCGCCGCTTCGGTATTCGACACTCTCCGTACACGGCGGTCTCTCCTTCTGGCAGCTCTGCGACTCGCTTTCCTTCATCTATTTACATCTTTCTCGCATGTATGTGGCGTGTCACGGTTGTTTACCTGCAGTTTTGCACATCACCACTCTTGTCTTCTTTAATGCCAGTTTTGTTTATGGGAGGCACATGTAAGCATGGTCGGCGCGTTTCGGATTGTTGGCGTTCTATGGTGTCAGCACTTATGTTGGTGGGAAGAGAATGATAGATGCAGAAGACGTTCGGATAACGCTTGCTATGGTTACGATGGGCCTATGGGAATTCTTGCTACTGCGCGTTCTGCCTTTCAGTTCATGGGCTCTGGTATGGGCCGATTGGTCCCAGATACAATTTCATCTACATCAATAACCCCGTCTTTCATGCCTTGTCGAGTTAGGTGAAGTTGGTTGAGCCGCGCCCCTCCCTGTCCATTCGGCGGTGGAGGCGACCGCCACAGTCCTCCCGTCAGGCAGCCAGTGTGGAGGACGAAAAGGTCCACAAAAGCAACATTCCGGATTCCTGCGTCTCTACCACGCCTCTCCCGTGTCTCAGCCTCATGGCATTCACAATTTTCGGATACGAGCAAATCGCCATCGCCATCGCCATTGCCGCCGCCTTCACCCAATCTCCAAGATTGCGCAAAGACTGTGATACACGGACTACTTGGCCAGCTAAGTTGTGGCGTCGGCGCCATACATAGTAGCGCTGGATCTCGTACAACAATACCGTATCTAGGGCTTATGGGAAAGTGGGAAAGTAGGGAAAAAGCAAGTCTAGTCGCCCGCATCTCAACGGCTAACGAAGGGATAAAGACAGAAAAGCAATTTCGCAAGATCATGTCCGAAGAACGTTCCGGACGGAGGTGAGACCGACCGGGTGTTTGGCTGTTTTCGGGTGGTGGGGTGAGTCGTGAACGGTGGAGGATGGGGAATGAGATATGGGTACATGCAGGTGACGAGAAGAAGGAATGATAGCTTGGCTTGGTTGGTTGGTTGGTTGGTTGGATGGAGACGGGGGAGGTTTGATTGCGCATTCCGATACGTTTGATGCGGAGGATGTAGTTCGGTAGAAACGCAAGTCCAACATGCATCCCATCCCGACAGCCGCTCATACCCATATCCATCTCACCCCATAGAAACAACGAAGAGAAATACAGTTAGACATCCCGGCCGACATTCCCACCAACCAACCCCTCCCTCGCAATCCCCTCATCACAATCACCACAAACCCATGCCATGCAGTCCGTTCCGACACGAAACACCTATATCACTCTTCAATATACCCCGTCCTGCGTCCCCGCCATTCCTGCCGGCAGATCACCCCCCATGCCAATATGCTTACACGCACGCTACGATCGGTCTGCAAAACGGCCTCTGGTCCCGCAGCCAATCAGCTGCCTACGTCCTTACTACGTCCTTCGCTCACGATGCAGTGTTATCCAATCGAGGGGGTCCGTGTCCATGGCGAATGGATTATGCGCAATGTGCAGGTAACCGTACTGTATACGCGAGCGGCGAAGGGTTCTGCAAGAAGAGACAAAAGCCGTTGCGGGGGTTGGGTTGGGGTGAAGCAGGGACGTGGAATGGAGTGGAATGGGATCAACCGGCGAGGGGGACCTTGTCGCGATGTTGCTACACAATCGCATTGCGTCTACAAGGGGTATAGCCACTTCTTCGTCGTTTGACGGAACGAAGAGAGGGGATGGGGTGCACGATCGGTGTTGAGGGGGTTTTGGTTGTGACATTGCAAGGGAGTCGGCAGGTGGGCTTGGGGTGTTGGGATCGGTACTGACATCTGTCGTGTAACATGCGTACGTACGCACGCTAGTGTGGATAGCTGTGTTATGAGAGTGCTATAGCGAGGTACGTTATAGTATGATAGCATGCACAGTTATGCCGTTGTAGTTGCTAGTTCGCATAGTCAGTATAGCTGGCATAACACTGCGCATGCATGCGGATGAGGTTCAGCAAAGAACACCGACGCAGTCTCATCTCACTTCAGGCCATAATCTCCTCGTCGCAAAAGACACACGGTGCCTTGCGCGACGCCAAACCCGCACTCGCCCGTCTCTCACGCCCTCCCACAGCAAAGTGAGAAGCCCATCTGCCACCGACGTCATAACACGAACCCCCCGTAGACACAACCACACTGTTTCAGTGGCAGAGACAGCAGTAGCGCAAAAACAAAGTGTTCATGGCGCTACCAAAGATGCGCATCACACATGTTCAGATAGCCGGACATTCCAGCAGGGAAGACAGGTGTTGAGCAAGTCATCGTGCCCCCATCGGCAGTGTCAGCTAGCCGGCTGTACGACGGTTACACCCCCCGATCTGCAGAGCAGCGCCGTTTCCTAGATCTAGGTTTGCGGGGGATGACTTGCAGGTCTCGGTTGAAGATCGGGTCTGACGGTCGCCACTGCAGGATGACGGGGGGTGGTGATCGATGGGAATGTGTAGCGGTGAACAAGGTGTATTTGCGCCGCTGTCTTATCGAGGTTCTACAAAGAACGATGTGATTCAGATAGACCTGCAGTGTTGTCTGCACTGCCTTGTCTTCCATCGGATCTGTTGTGGCGCGCCCGGGTATCACCAGTATCCTCGGTGTTTACAGCATCTGCCAAGCTGTCATGGGCTTTCCTTGTTGTGTCCAAGTTGCTTGTATTTGTGCCTTTCGCGGAGATGGGTGCCAGTGCCGCCGATCCGACCATCCCCATGTCTCACTATATGCTTTGCCGTCTTGGTCCAGGGCATCTTCTCAATGTCATCTGTCGAATCTGCAGTCTCGCCGCAGGGTGCGCATGGGGCGTGCTCACACATACGCATGTGCGTCATTTGGCACGTCGAAGATGTTCGGAAAGAAGAGTGGAGACGTATTCCGAGGGGTCTATGTGAGCCATGTTCTTCGGATGCTACCGAACAGATGACCGCGTGATCTTTGTCCTTCGCTCGAACAGTAACTCGTTATCCTAAGCTCCGCGAGGTTTGTTTTGGCCGTTGGGTTGCGATGGCTGAGATGCGTTTGCGGCGGTGGTGACAGGGCCGTCACTGTCTTCGCCGAAGCCCAAGTTCTTGAACGAATCCGGTGCCATCAGATTTCTAATGCAGTGATAATGGTCAGCCATATGCTCATTATGTAAGGGGAATGATCAGAGCGAGAGGAAGGATGCGCGACTCCGCCGGTGCTACTGGAATTAGATGGCGGAATGGCGTGGAAAGCTAATGGGAAGATAGGCGGCGCAGTATGTTTGTATGACGGTACAGCGATACCTTCCTCGAGAGAGTAGATGATGGTACGTACCGGTCCATGCGACATGACAGGTATGACTTGGAGAGGCCGCGGCATTCGGGGTCGTTGGTCCCACGATGCGACTTGATGCATCGCAGGTACGAGAGCATGATGTCCTTGCATTCTCCTGAAATGCAGTGTCAGCGGGTTGTTTGCACGAATAGCAATGACGGTTCGGTGTCGAGATGGTTCGATTGGTTCAATGGGATGTGAAAGTGGACGTAAAGGGTTTGTGAAGCGTACCATCGTGGTCAAGAGGGAATGAGCCACGCTCTGGCCTGAAGTCAAACAATTGTTAGCACAAGGACTCGCGAAATAGCAAGAGGCAGCCAAGTTCTCCAAGTCTTCCGGGGGTTACAACGAGACATGCGCATTGAGCAAAGAACTTACGGATTCGGCTTTTGGACCTTTTGCCCAAGCCCAGCGCCTCCAAAATTGCTCATATCGGCAAATCAGGTCCTGAATTGAGTACTTGGATAGACTTCGGGGGTCCGTGGGGTAGTAGTCGGGCTTGGTGGTCGCGTTGAAGGATAGTGACTGTGATGGGTGAATGAGGGTCAGATAAACTTAGCGCGATCGGCCTCATTCGGTGGCCAGTGCTGCAACCTCGGGATGACGTGCCTCGTGCATCGCGCTGCAGGGCAGGTCAACATCACGACTTCTCCGCTACACTTGCATTCCGAAGCCAAACTATTATGATCAAGTTCATTTCATTGTGCGACGGCCACTTTCGACCTGCTTCCACTCCAGTGTCTGAATTCCCATCGAGGTAGACAATTGCGTGCGCAGTTCGGCTCTCTAGCCTATCCCACAATCCATCTCCAACGCGTATCTCAAGCCATCATGACTCTCCCAGCCTTGGAGTTGTCCCAATCTACAAAACCTCTTCCGCACCCTGATCGCCATCCTAAACCCCATCCGCCTCCCGATTCTTGCCAATCTTTAGCTTCGCCATCTTCTCAAGCCTATCCAACTGTTCATTGAATCCCTGATAGATCTTCTCCATCATCTTAAGATTTCGCATCTCGGCGTGATGTCCCTCCCAGATCTTCTGAATCTTCTTCAACTCCGCGAGGGCCTCCTCTTGCTTCTCCTTGGGACTTTGAAGTTCCTGGCGTTTACGCTCTTCCTCGTCGAAGATGTTGGGGCCTTCTTCGTCGTCGAGGCAGCGGGGTCCGTCCCAGCGGGCGCAGAGAGACTTGTCTTCTGTGGGGACGTAGTCATCTGATAAGTGGGTTAGTACAATAGGTTGTGGGATTCCAGCGAGGGGTAATGCTATCAGCTCAGAGTGCATACTTGTCTTGGCGACTGCGCGCGGCCTGCGGTGGTCATTGTAGACCCATTGCTCGTGTGCGGCAGCGGAAGCGGCGAAGAGGCCGGCGACTGCAGCCAAGATGGTGGTGAACTTCATGGTGTTGGGAAAATGCCTTGCTGGTTTTGGTCTTGGTATGGTTGGGTATGAAATGCAGCCGTGAAGATACTTTATGAGAGAGGATGTGTTTAAGAAAAGCGAAGAGATGAAGACAGGGCTATTTTATTTAACAATGTGGCCCTGATATTCCCGCGGTACCGCATATCCAAACTTGTTTGTGCAACCAATCCTTTTTCAGCTTGAGATAATCAAGGCTACTTTACCATAGAACGCGCGAATGCGGGCCAGTCACAATCACTGCTTTACATATCATCGGGCGAGCCGTGTTGGCTACCACGGCTATGCTCTAAATTTCTCCCCACTTGCAGGAACTGCTACGCATGCCTTTGCGATGGGTCAAACTACTGAAATTCTTTCGTGCTAACAACCACAGTGCGATCAATTTTTGCGATTCTTTCACCGGTGGTTTGGAGAGACATGGTACTATGGCGTTTTGCTCAACCAACAGCAGTCTTGTAACAAGTGAGGGATAGGTAGGGACAACTATAGCCATGGCGATTAGTCGTCAGCGGTGTAATGCACAAGCAACCTTAAAAATCGCCCACCATAGTAATTTGTGAGTGACATAACGCGGTTTGAGAGACCAAACGCCCAACACATAAGTAGATGCAGTCCTGATCTGCCTGTGACTTTATCAGTATACAGCAAATGTTTTGCTTCAGTGTCACATGTGCGGAATCGGTTACATGTTATTGAAACTTCTGTTATCGATAGTACAGATGAAGGAAGAAAGCCTGAGATGGAACAGCTTGTTCTCGCTGAAGACTAAAGGAGCAACCTTGATCTTCACCCAAATACCCCATAAGCCATGATAGCTAAGCGAGAATCCCCACGACGAGAAAACCCATATATCTGATGCGAGATCGAGACACACAACATGAATGATCCTCATGTTCAATTGACGTGAGAACACGTTGCGCAGACAGGAACAGCGAATACCACCACTCAATTCCACGTCATGGTAAAATCGACAGAGCTGGCACACCCTTCTCAGCTAGAACCATCTCTCACCCGCTCCCTACGGCCACTCCGGATCCTCCCTCCTCCTAAAGCACGCCACAAACTTCAGTCCCTTATTCCGCTCCACCTTCTTCCCCTCCTCAGTCTCACTCCTCATCAACCTAACACACTCATCCATACCCACGCCCTCAACCCCATCCACCGTCTCCCCCTCCTCAAACACCCTCTCCACCCGCTCAAAA
Organism: Alternaria infectoria; assembly: GCF_024043175.1. Classification (NCBI taxonomy): domain Eukaryota; kingdom Fungi; phylum Ascomycota; class Dothideomycetes; order Pleosporales; family Pleosporaceae; genus Alternaria; species Alternaria infectoria. Next base: position 162,316 of record NW_026250719.1, on the reverse strand, counting down.
CACGGATGACGCTCAAAATGCCCCTTCATCCACTCATGCAGATCCTGCACATCCGTAATCGTATACACCACCCCACCCGGCCTCAATACGTATGCGTATTCTGAGTTGAGTGTGTAAGACACAATGCGCGCCTTATGTTTCCGTTGCTTGAAATGCGGGTCCGGGAAACACAGGAAGATTTTCGATAACTGATGTTTTTGGAAGAAGTTGGGCAGGAATTTCATGGTGTTTGCGCGGATGCAGGAGGTGTTTTGGTAGAGCTGCGATGATGAGGCGTTTTGGACGCGGAGGGCGCGGACTTTTTCTTGCACGTATTCTGTCACTGAGGTGCGGATTTCCATGCCTGTGGGTAAGTGTTAGTCTGGAGATGGCTGCTTGTGGTCTTTGTGGGCGCGTTTTCGTGGATGGGGTGGCGAGGAGGGATGGGGAAACTGACCGAGTATCAATGTGTCAGGGAATTTGGGTGCGAGGGCGAAGAGTAGGCCGCCGAAACCGCATCCTATGTCTGCTATTTCGACGTTCTTTGATATCGCATTTGCTTCCAGTTGCTCTTCTATGCTGAGATCATGTGACTCATTCTGCCCTTCTTCCGTCTCTTTCTTGGGATGTTTGGCGTACATGGGGTATAGACTCGCCCAGTCCATGTCTGCGGGGCTCTTGGGGCTGCATAACATTAGATACATTTCTCATCAAAGACCAAATCATCTTACTATGTGAGCGAGTGATCTGAGAAGGGGTTCGCATGGGCGCGCTGCCTGTAGAACCTCTTCTTGGGCATAGCGCCCTGCTGCTCCTCCGTCTGCAGCGACTTCTTGTACTCCTCGCGCTTTGTGCGCTTTGCTGTTTCGCCTGGCATGGTGACTTTGGTATGCGCAATTAACAGATATGCAAGGAAGTAGGGTCAAAGGTAGATGCACAGGTGCTGAGGTAATAGTCGATTAGCTGCGTATCACGAATCAAGCGAGTTTTTCGCTAGCGCCAGGGTCTCTGGTCCACCACATCTGCAGCAACGCAGCAAGCAGCCGTTCGCGCAGCGATCTACTACTTGTACGACAAAGCGTAGCGTGACGTAATTCGACCTGCATGTCTCAGAGACGTTACTACAAAAAGCCCGACGACCTTGGCACCCTGCATACGGTCCGTGGGAAGAAAAATCGATACAAGAAGACAATCCCAGGTGTGCGCCCTAATGCTAATCCTTATCCAAATGCCCAGTCGTTCAGTCATCAACATTATCGGAATTCAATCGCGCCTTGACACCCAAAATCTTGGATGTGTTTCAAATTGAGCTTCTGGAATCTGGGCAGTGTTAGCATGCGACCATCTTGGCTGGTATGTCAAACTCACTTCTCGCTCTTAGCATGGAAGTAGATGCCCTCGATGCCACCCGAGAGCTGGTTGAAGCAGATGTAGTAGAAGCCTTCAAAGCTCGCACCGCTGATGGTCCTCACTCGGTGGTCTGGCACGAGAAAGTACTCCTTCCACCGCATGAAGAGGTGTTCCTTCTGGTTCAGCTCCTTCGACACTTGTTCCTGGCGCGCAGAGTACTTAGCAATCGGCTTGTATGCGTCGAACCGCCCCCAGTGTTGCCGGTCGACCTTCTCGTTGGAGCCCCATTCCGGATGCTGTGTAATGAAGGTGTATTTGGTTCCGATGATCTCGCCTTCGAAGTACGTCGTCAGACTTGGGTGGTCTTCCGTTAGCCCTGCGAACGGATTAGTCTACAGGCTCTATGGCAACGCGGAGATGTGTGCGCACCTTTGATGCGCAAGTATCCACACATGAAGGACTCGCGCATGTCGACATGTTTTATATCGACTTCGACGTCATACTGCTGGCGGTCGGAGGTTTGGGTGCCCACGAAGCGACTGCCGGGCCGAAGGAGGGACGAGGATGTGTTGGGTAGGAACTGCATCGGCATTAGCAACGTCTACTTTGCGCATTGTTCTGCATGCATGCTGGTCTGACGTACCCTATGCGCAGGGAATGGGGACGATAGATGGCTGGCGAGCAGCGAAGTTGGCGCAGCGGGAGAAAGCGGCGAGACGTGAGAGGTGCGTTGCTCTTCAGTGCCGTCGTCTGTCGCCGTCATAGGCGTCGGAATGTCTCTGGTGGGCGAGTCTCTGTCGGTGCTGGGCAGCTTGGTCTGGATATCGTCGGGCGCCTGGGTATGCTCGCGCGAGTTTTGTGGAGACGGAGTGGGCTGCTGCATGGGAACATCGGGCACGGCGCTGGCATTGCTGTCGTCGTGGGCGCCCCGTGTCTCATTCAATTCGTGGGTTGCGATAACGCGCGATTCCTCGGGTGGACAAGTCGGGCGGCCAGCGATGCTCTCGTGCTCCACTGGCGAGACCATGGCTTCATCATCCGGCGTCGGCATGGTCCGATAGCAGGTGCGACGAGACTACAGCGAAGGTGCGAGGCGATTATACATGGGACGGGTGGGGATGAATGTGCGATTATACAATAGAGCCTTGCAGGAGCCAGAAGCGTGGCGATGGGGAAGAATGCATGCTGGATGGATGACTTGGACTCGGCGGAGGTGTCTAGGCGGTTCAAAGTTAGTGGGTCACTGAGCTGCACTTACGCGGGGAAGCCGCACTAGGCTCACGTGGGAGATGACATGGGGCCAAACCTAGACACATTGGAACACTTGATATCTAGGCCGACGATTGCATCTGTAAATTGTATTATCATTCCTTGCCAAGTGGGCCATGTTGACCTTCCGAGCCGACCCGCGCGATCTAACGAATTTTGGTCGAATAGCCCTTTCCTGAGCATCCTCCTCTCATACACCATCGTCCTAGAAGGGATCACGGAGATCAGGTGACACTAGTCACAAGCAGATGTCGTTCCTCCAGTTGACTCCGTACGCCGTCCCTACGTCATTCCACATCGAGCCGCGGTTGTGCCACAACCCCGTGGCTGTGCGCTGTCGGCAAAAGCAACGCTACTGTGCCTCCATGTGGCGGCGAGAGGCTTAGATAGGCTTGATCTATAACGCTGTGAGTCTTCATGTTCGACTTGAGTACACTTGGTCGCATACCTTGAAGTGCAGAGATATTAAAGAAAAGACCAGAGCCTTAAGGTCCTGCACCAGGTAGTAGAAGACGCGGAGGCCTTCTGGGTCTGACGAGTCTTGTACGTCCTGGAGCGAGCCAATTTTCGCAGTCTATTGTCGTCAGTTCACTGGAGGCCATGATAAACGGACCATTCTACCTCAAAGGAGATGTGCTCGCTGCCTAACCGGATTTCCAACTCTTGACGGCCGTCCTTGTTCTTCTGGGGCCACTTTGTGTCATCTTCCCTGGGGATGAGTTAGCAGATGATACGTAACTTCCATTCCATCACATACTTGAGGATCTCACTGTCCTTGACAATCTTCTTGATCTCGGCTACCAAAGCATCGCTGACGCACACTAAACGGCGCGTTAGCAGCACATCACGTCAAGGGCAGAGAATGACTTGCTCTCTTTCCGGATGAGTGAATCATTGCGGTAGTTTGAGTTGTTGGCATAACGGGCAGATGCGCTGCGACCGTCTCCGAGCACTCGAAAATCGAACTCTATACCAAGTTAGACTCGTGATTCTCTTTTCGCAACAGCTTTGCGCACCCAAGAACTCGTGTCCAAATCGGCCTTGGTGACCAGAGCTGCGAAAATGTTAGTAACTGCACGTGCTTGAGAATCCACAGCCTGCATACTAGTAACGCAGGTAAAATGGCTCGTTGGTTGTCATGTTTGCGACTACCTATATCGAGCTCTAACGATGCGCGTATAGGAATTCGCAGTGCTTGGGGTGCGCGTGTCGTGGTGTTGATGTACCGTCGCGGCAGAGGGTTGGAGATCTTGGCGGCCAGACCCCTGCAAGCCTAGCGAGGCGGCCTTCGCTGGAGCGACCATTTCTCGAGCAGACACCTGGAGGTAAACAGAGTCCCGACGAGCACTGCACCCATATCTCCAACAAGCCACCTCTCCGCCCAGGCCACGCCAGTCCTTTCACCCTCCCCGCTAGGCTGCAGCTGCGCCAAACCTCACGACTCCCTCCACCGCCCCCGTCGATCGATACACGTAGCCCATCCCACTTATTCTGGACTCCACGGGACATTGAGGGCTGACGGCCGCACCTGGAGTCACGTTATCGCAGCTGGACACTGTACACCCCGGGGCCATCCCATATACCACATAACCCGGCATCATGGCGGCGTTTCTCGAGAACTCGTACAGTCTGGTAGGAACACCTGGCAGGTCGTGGGTATGGGGAAGCTGACGGGCAACACCAGGTGCACCAGGACAATGCCGCCGACGTACCATCACAGAATGAGCTCAAGAACGCTCTGGAGAAGGGCAGCGATGAGCAGAAGATCGAGACTATGGTGCGCTCCCGCAATGGCACTGCCCCGCCTCGCTGAATGCGACCGTCTGACAGCTCTGCAGAAGAAGATCCTCTCGATTATGCTCAATGGCGACCCCCAGGCTGGCCTGCTCATGCACATTATCCGATTCGTCATGCCCAGCAAGTCGAAGCCGCTCAAGAAGCTCATGTACTTCTTCTTCGAGGTCTGCCCCAAGCACGACGCCCAGGGCAAGCTAAGGCAGGAGTGGATTCTCGTCTGGTGAGTTCAAAAGACTATACCACATGAAGCTTGCTAACTGGCATAGTAATGCGATTCGATTCGACTTGCAGGCGCCCAACGAATACGTACGAGGAAACACATTGCGCTTCGTGTAGGATCCTTCACGGCACTTTCCCAAGCATTGCTGATAGTCGGAACAGAACCAAGCTACGAGATGCTGAGCTTGTAGAGCCTCTACTACGTAAGAATAGTGCTCTCCATACTTATCACAATTGTGTTGACACTCCCAGAACCTGTGCGCCAGTGCCTCACACATCGACATGCATACGTCCGAAAGAACGCAACCTTCGCAATCGCATCCATCTTCACACATCTTCCCGAGCTCATGCCAGATGCGCCCGATCTGCTGGTGACATTCCTCGACGACGAGAACGACCCAACATGCAAGCGCAATGCCTTCGCCGCCCTCGTCTCCGTGAGCCACGAGAAGGCTCTCGAATACCTCAGCACCGTCTTCGACGCTATACCCAACCACGAAGAGCTTCTACTCCTGGCCGAACTAGAGTTTATCCGCAAAGATGCCATCGTCAACCCATCCAACAAGGCCCGCTATCTCCGCTTGATCTTCGACCTCCTCGAATCGCAGGTATCGACCGTCATCTACGAAGCCGCGCACGCCCTTACCACCCTCACAAGCAACCCGGTCGCAGTCAAGGCAGCTGCTGGAAAGTTCGTGGAGCTGGCAATCAAGGAGCCGGATAACAACGTCAAGCTCATCGTCTTGGAGCGGGTTGAGCAGTTGCGACACAAGAATGAGGGCGTCCTTGATGATCTGACTATGGAGGTCCTGCGCGTTCTGTCTAGTACCGACTTGGATGTGCGGAAGAAGTCACTCAACATTGCCATGGAGATGATATCCAGCAGGAACGTCGAAGAGGTCGTCCTTCTGCTGAAGAAGGAGCTGATGAAGACGGTGGACGAACAATACGAGAAGAACCCCGAATACAGGTCGCTCTTGATCTCCTCGATACACTCGGCCGCCATCAAGTTCCCCGAAGTTGCCGCCAGCGTCGTTGGATCGCTCATGGACTTTATCTCCGATGTCAGCAGCAACGCCTCCGCGGTCGACGTCATTTCATTCGTCAAGGAAGTTGTTGAGCGCTTCCCAGACCTAAGGGCCTCTATTATCGAGCGACTGGTATCGACTCTTGGTGAGGTTCGTGCTGGCAAGGTTTACCGAGGTGTGCTTTGGATCATTGGAGAGTTCTCCCTGGAGGCGAAAGACATCCAAGATGCATGGAAGGGCATCCGCTCATCACTCGGCGAGATACCCATACTTGCTTCTGAACAAAAACTGTTGGACGATGCATCAGAGGGCAAGGAGAGCACTGAGCAAGTCAACGGACACGCAAAGGCGGCAGCTCCATCTGGATCAAGGAAGGTCCTCGCTGACGGAACCTATGCGACTGAAAGCGCCCTGACTTCCTCCGCTGCTGCCAAGGCGAAACTCGAGGCAGTCAAGAACTCACAGAAGCCTCCACTACGACAGCTCCTCCTCGACGGCGACTACTATCTTGCTACAGTACTGTCCAGCACTCTTACCAAGCTCGTCATGCGCTATGGAGAGATCTCAAAGAACGAAGCCCGCACAAACGCCCTCCGCGCTGAGGCCATGCTCATCATGATCTCGATTATTCGTGTTGGCCAATCGCACTTTGTCAAGACTTTCATCGACGAGGACTCCATTGACCGTATCATGTCGTGTGTTCGCTCGCTGTCCGAGTTCTCGCAAAGAAAGGAGCTCGAGACTGTGTTTTTGGAAGATACCCGAAAGTCTTTCCGCACTATGGTCCAGACCGAGGAGAAGAAGCGCGCCGCCAAGGAGGCTTCGGAACGCGCGAAGTCGGCTGTCAATGTTGACGACTCTTTCAACATCCGCCAGCTGAAGAAGAAGGACGCGGATGGCAGCGATGAGATCGAGCAAGATCTCGAAAGGGCGACCGGAGGCGACACTGCGACTGAGGATCTCACATCCAAGCTCAGTCGCGTTGTGCAGCTTACTGGTTTCTCCGACTCGGTATACGCAGAAGCATATGTCAAGGTGCGTCAACACAACCCACTGAAAGTATCCACTAACTCTGCTAGGTCCATCAATTCGATATCGTCCTCGATGTTCTGCTAGTAAACCAAACAACGGAGACGCTGCAAAATCTCACCATCGAATTCGCGACTCTTGGTGACCTCAAGGTCGTCGAGCGTCCTTCAACACAAAATGTTGGTCCTCACGACTTTATCAACATTCAAGCCACAATCAAGGGTAGGCTTTTCCCGTTTGCACTTTTCGGTTCGCATGCTTACTTTTACAGTCTCATCCACCGATACCGGTGTCATCTTCGGTAACATCATCTACGAGGGGTAAGTCCCGCGCATCAACACTCTGCAACCACTGCTAATATCCTACAGTGAAAAGGGTGTTGATTCCAATGTTGTCATTCTCAACGATGTCCACGTCGACATTATGGACTACATCAAGCCCGCACAATGCACGGAGACGCAATTCCGGACAATGTGGACCGAGTTCGAATGGGAGAATAAGGTCAACATCAATTCCAAGGCCAAGACGTTGCGCGATTTCTTGAAGCAACTCATGGCATGCACGAACATGAGCTGCTTGACTCCAGAGGCGTCAATGAAGGGCGACTGCCAATTCTTGTCAGCGAACTTGTACGCCAGGAGTGTATTCGGTAAGTCCTCAAATTCTTTTATACATTGGCAATACTGACAGAAAGCAGGCGAGGACGCTCTCGCCAACTTGAGTATCGAAAAGGAAGGTGACAATGGCCCTATTACTGGGTTTGTGCGCATAAGAAGTCGCTCCCAAGGCTTGGCGCTGAGCCTGGGGTCGTTGAAGGGTCTGAACAAGGTCGGGGTGGCATGATTTGTCGGCTAATAAGCATTGTCACACGTCCGGGGTAGCGGGAGATGGGCGTTCGTTCCTACTAAGAAACGGTAGCAAAAGGAAGGTTGGTTGCTTCTTTCGTCTACAGGTCTTCGCGTACGACGCGTTGGGTCGATAGACATGTGGGTGGGATGGATCAATGTTAATGTAGCATTGCCGTATCAAAGACATCAGAGTTCAAATTCACATTCAATATCACAGTCTCTGAGCATCACAGGAAGAGTCGCTTCGTGTCACGTTCTTGGCTGGTTCGTGATTGGGATGCCTCGGTCCGCGAGGGTGCAGGGTCCAACGGGAATGTTTCCTTTTTGTTTAGCACCAACTATCCGCCAGGATCCGCGCCCTGGCGACAGGGACGGTACCCGTGAGCGTGACATGACCGTCGTCAGCGTGCCTCTTGCGCTGGTCTAGTCTCCAACTGACTCCTGGTCTCGCTCTTGCCCTCTTCACAGCATGCTGCGCGTCGTTCCTGCGACATTTCATTGATCATGGCTTCGCTGGCTGGCTCCGACGATCCCTTCAGAGACCCGCTGCTCACTACCAACGCCGCTCCTTCGCAGCCGTCGCCCGACTCGGCACCCACCCAGGAGCAGATGAATGTTCCCGACACACTCGCTGTGGGCAGAAACGCCTCCCTGACCCTTGGGACCGACTCCTTGGTCGTACTAGGTGGGGAGATTACTCAAACATCACAGCGGCGCAACACTCACACAGCACAGACGAAGCACTCCTAGATAGCAAAAGCGCCAGCTGCTGCGGTCTGTCTCTTGCTGGCAGTAAGTGCTAATACCGCGTCTAGACACCAACACCCGCTTACGCGACGCAGAGAACAAATCCACTCGTTCCATACCCTTTCACAACATCCTCTGGGCCGAGCACTCAGAGGATGGACACATCACCGTCCAATATGCGCAGAACACATCGAAGAAGGCCGTTCGCCCTGCCATCATCAGCTACTCTCTCGACAAACCCGACAGTCGCATAACGGAAGCATGGATAGAGAAGCTACTCGATCGCGCATACGGAGCGTCGCAACGGCGCAAACGGATCAAGGTGCTCGTCAATCCGTTTGGCGGCCAGGGCGGCGCAGTCAAGACATACCACAAGTTCATTGCACCCATCCTGGCGGCTGCGCGCTGTGAGCTCGACGTGGAGAAGACACAGCACAACGGCCACGGCGTGGAGATTGCGCAGAACATGGACATCGAGGCATACGACGTAGTCGCCTGCTGCTCTGGAGACGGCATACCACACGAAGTCTGGAACGGGCTGGGCAAGAGGACCGACGCAGCTCGGGCGCTCCAAAAAGTAGCCGTCGCACAGCTCCCCTGCGGCTCCGGCAACGCCATGAGCCTCAACTTCAACGGCACCGACGACCCCAGTCTCGCCGCCCTCGCCGTCGTCAAGGGCCTGCGCACCCCGCTCGATCTCTCCTCGATAACCCAAGGCGACCGCCGCACCCTCTCCTTCCTCTCCCAGTCCGTCGGCATAGTAGCCGAAACAGACCTGGCGACAGAACACCTGCGCTGGATGGGCAGCGCACGCTTCACCTGGGGTTTCCTCGTCCGCCTCTTCAAAAAGACATGCTACCCCGCCGACATCGCCGTAAAAGTCGAATACGACAACAAAACCGCCGTCCGCGAAGCCTACCGCACCGAATCCGCAAAACCACCTCGCAGCACCGACGACCGCGTCCTCCCCGCTCCTGACACAGGTCTTCCAGAGCTGAAATACGGCACAGCGACCGATCCCCTCCCTGCAGGCTGGCAACTAATCCCCCACGACCACCTCGGTAACTTCTACGCCGGAAACATCGCCTACATGTCTCCCGACGCAAATTTCTTCCCCGCCTCCCTTCCCTCCGATGGGTGTCTCGACCTCGTCCGTATCCGCGGCGATATCGCGCGGCATACGGCTGTGAAGACGTTGCTGGCCGTGGAGAACCACTCTTTCTTTGATATGGACCATGTGGATTACCAGAAGGTTAGTGCGTATAGGATTATTCCGAAAGGGCAGAGGGATGGGTATATTAGTATCGATGGGGAGAGGGTTCCTTTTGAGGGGTTTCAGGTTGAGGTGCATAGGGGGTTGGGGACTGTGTTGAGTAAGAGTGGGCATTTGTGTGAGGCGAGGGGGGTTTGAGGTGTAGGAGCTGGGGATGGTTGGAGAGATTGGGGTTGTGTTGGACTTGCCGCTGTGTGATATAGATATTGGGCGTTTGCGTTAGGATACCAATGTTGTTTTTTAGCTGGAGTAATGAAGTTGGACTGTTGCTCTTTTTGGGAGATGGCCTTCCTTACGTGGTTTCCATCAGTTCGTGGAGTTCTACCATCGCCTATGAAAATTTCCCAATCGCCCCCCTTACCAACCCATTTAGTCCAATTAGCCAGTTCTTTCATCCCACTCGCTAGTCGCACCGCCTGTGATGTTCTGTGCCCCCACATTCGATATTCCCACCCCAATATCAGACGTTCAGCCTTTCTATACGTTTTGCATTCGACTCTATACATATAGCGGGGTGACAAAATTCCATCGAAGAACAACCACAAAAGCTGCTTGGCGCAGCGGAAGCGCGCCGGGCTCATAACCCGGAGGACCTCGGATCGAAACCGAGAGCAGCTAGATGTTGTAAATCTTCTTTTTTGCTATTTCTTTGCACGCGGGTACGAGTGAAATAGGGTGCGAGGTTGGGGCTTTGTTATTCTTTTTGGACTTTGCGACGTCTTTGTGGCAGGTTCACGTCGCAGGGGACTATTACTATTCAAAGTTGGACTCTTTTTTGGCAATACCTAAACTTCACTATGTATTCAACCTTGAATCTCGGTGTATCTACAGGAAGGTAGCATGCATTCGCTCTTGCGCATGCTGGCACGAATGTTCGCTGCGGTCTACGGGTGCCACCTTCCTCTCGGTAAAACTTCGGCGATGCGTCAGCCCGGCCATGCCCCGCTGCTGGTCTTCCGTCGCATGCTCTCCGTGAACTCTATCCTGCACAACACCTCAATTTTTGTTACCTTGTGTAACCTCCGCGCTTCAAAATGTCTACGGACGCGATGGACCTTTCGGGACAGCCACCCACATATCCACCCAATCTATTGGGTATTCCGACAGAGCTTCAACTAAGGATTATTGATCACGTACGCTGGTCCGCATGCTAGCTTAACGCGTACTGATCGAGCTAGATAACCCTGAAGAGCGATCTCACATCACTGTGTAGAACATGCTCAGCTCTGCGTGTTCTCGCGAACCCGCTTCTATATAGGCGCATCGTTCTGCGCCTATGGAGTAGGCGTGCGGTCGATCGTCTCAACAAGTCCAATTTCGCAGGCGCTGGCTTACATTACCAGCACACGAAGGAGGTTATCATCGAAGACGAAGCCATTGGCGAAGAACTCTACACGATACATACCGGACGGATCTGTCCACCTATTCTGGATCGTCGGAGTAATGCTACTTACCTAACTGAGTCTGAGAAAGACAACGCCGCCTACGCGTTTCTGCAAACCATGCATCATAACCAATTAGAACGCTTATGGTAAGTTAATAAGTGAATGCGCTAGCATTCGATGTGGATGCTGATGAGATCAGGTACCATTCGCGGCGGCCTCTCTCGGCAGTGGTTAGAAATCATCTGCGCCACTACCAGACGAAAATACAAGACCTACGAATAGGCTTATACACCGATCCCGGATCGCCCGACGTACTACCCCAGATACTCTGTGGTCTGCAACGCCTCGATCTTTATGTCGATAATTCAACAAGCCTCATTCTGTTGTACATGAACATCGAAGCCGTGGGCGCCAACTTGAAATCGTTGTCGCTGACAGCAGCCAATTCCATGGATATCAGTACGGAACTGGATGCCTGGGCAATGGGCGAGGAGAACGAATACACCCAATGCACACCCAAGCTCGAAGAGTTCACGCTGTCCAATTTTATCTATGACAACGCTTACGAACAGTTCTCTATAATTGTCAACTATCATCAGCTTGTGCGATTAGGGCTTTTCGGGAACTCCGGCGGAACCCATTACTTTCTCCAGGAGCTTGCCGAAAGTAGCGAGGAGAACAAGCTTCGTTTGAAGCATATTGCTGTGGAAATTGCGGGTGACATCGCGGAATCCACTGAGCTCGTTCCTCTGCGATTATCCTTGAATCAGATATACAAGGCCTGCGAACCCCTTGAGAGCTTCCATATACACTACCCGCACGGCGACCACTCATCCGACTTTGATGTGTACGACTTCCTAAAGCCGTTCACTGATCGCGGGCACAATTTGCAAAGTCTGAGCTACCACGTCGAACAATGGAACTGGGGCCAATTAAACCACGACGTTATAGATGTGCTGTACCGGGTAAGCCAGGAATCCTTTCGACAAGTAAAACAGCTTGCGGTGTACTTCGAGGAAGCATTGATGCTTGACGGCCTATGGAATGAAGAGGCCAGATTTATGATCTTTATGGTAAGTGGAAGCTATCGCATTCAGAGCGGCACCTCGTTCAAGGAGGCCACAAAACACGCTGGAGTCTGCGTAGACGTTAGTTCGCTTAATTTGCACGTTTGCATCGTGCTTTAGGCTGCAGACCCATTAAGTTCCTTCCTTGTATGAGGTGGTGGCGGATCTTGAGCATGATATCTAACATCTATCAGACTTGGATAGGGTATTTCCGAGAAGTACGCTTGCTCCACCTCCGCGTGCCACACTGCGTTCGCATGGGGCAGAGCAAACACGGGTGGGACCCCGCACTATTGATCCTACAGCTGCAAACCTTCGCAAACCGAGTCTTTGAGTTTCTAGGTCCAGAGTCGAAGTTGGACGCTCTGGTGATCGGTCATGTGTCGACTTTGCGGAACCCAGAAAACCTAGACCGCGTGCGTCCACTTCCGCAGCAATGCTTTCTCCGAGGCGAGCAAAGAGATATCCTAGGTCGTACCGTCCCCGTTGCGGTTCCTGTTACGAGGATGATGTTGCGTGAAACGCAACCGTACACAGATATTCTGGAAGTCGACTACCGTACTGCCGCCGATGAATGGGAGGCGTGGGCAACTCGAACGATGTGAGGATTTGGGTCGAGGGAGAACGTCATCAAAAAGATCTTTTAGCCCGAAGCATACAGCGTCTTAGGTGCTGTCTGTGTATAAACATTTGATGGAATGTATGTAGCGAATACAAAGCGCATTCTAGCCATCCCTAGTGCAGCGAAGGCATTGTATCTGCGATCATGCTATGCAGTTCCCATCAGATGTCCATCGTTCGGTTGGCTCGATTTGTTCGGTTCTGGTACAATAAATTCGAGTCCAATATGCAGTTCCCAGAGCATTTCGCGTGAAATGTTGCGAAGTAGGCTTAACCTGAATCAGTCACAAGGAACTTCCTCATTGGGGCAAGAACCAAACGCTGACCTTGATCGGCTACTGAAGCCGATGCGACTCGTCGTTCCTTCACGGTAGCTTCCCACATGCCGCAACGACGCGCATTGCCGGAGGATGCATACATAGCGCTAACGTGTGTTCTTTATTCGAGAGTCAATCGAGCGCTGACACGATAGCCTTGGCTGCAGGTCTAGCAAGGGTGGATGCAATCCTTTTGGCTCCGCGGCGTCTAGATGCATACTGCAAGGGTGGTCGCTACAACCCCTCTTATGCAATAAGTTCATTGAAAGAGACAAGCGACCGGCTTGTCTTTGGTTCTGGCTATCGCAATTCTTTGAGCTGCAACCGCCATGTTGCAACTTAACACCGACTGCCAGAGACGAGTGCTCAACTTCGCATGTTACCCGCCTTATCCCCAGCAATGAGGTACTGACGAAACCAGGTAAATACCCGAAGTGATCTGAAATCACTATGTTTGGTGTCAAAAGAGCTCAACCAACTCGCCCTCGAAAAGCTTTACGAGCGCATCGACATTCGCCTCTTCAGCGAAAACAACACTAATTACATCCTTGAACTACTAAAGGACGTAAAAGAGAACCTCCAGTATACCAGAGAACTCGTCGTAGAAGATGAGTGCATCGCCGAGGAAACCACGTCTGTACAGTACGGCAGCGTTGGACTACCTGACCTTAAATGTTGGACCGGTTCTGGCGCCACGAATGCAGATCCTGAAGTACGCGACAGTCGACTTGAGCAGGTCTTGGATCTCATCCCGGCAAATGCCCTGCGCACATTCCGGTAGGGCTGAAGCTACACATGTCGCCTTGTGTTGCGTGCTGACATCTAAAGTTTCCTCGGTCGACGATCACTACCGTGGTGGCTGCATAAGAAGCTCGCATCGAACCAGAGAAATATCACAGACCTTCAAGTCAGTCTTACTATGGGTCTCTTCGACAACTCTATAAACATACTACCAGAACTGTATCAACGCGAAACGGATTTGAAACGACTGGACATGTATATCGTCGATGGGTCGTCACTCAACAACCTGTTACTTGACTATGTTGAAGCCGTCGGAAGCAACCTGCAATCCCTGTCTTTGAGCGCCAACATTAACACTGACGTTTCCAAGCTGCTCCGGAACCACGAATGGCCACCATATCAGCCCAAACTCCCACTAAAAGAACTCAGATTGACTGGCTTGACATTGATGCACATGTACAACTCCCTATCGACAATCATCGATTTCAGCAAGCTGCAAAAGCTCGACCTAGTAGAATGCGCCGGAGCCTTCGGATTACTGGCGGACATTACAAATGCAATGCCAAAACAGCAGTTCGATCTTACGCACGTTGCCTTGAACGAATTTGTTCCTCGAATTAGCATCATCAATACTGATGACGAGCGCAACATAAGTTTGGTCAACTTCTTCAAATCTTGTCCAAACCTGCGCAGTCTGCACTTTGGTCATTACGATCTCGAAGCTCTACCACCAGGGTTGAGACAGTACCTACAAAGTAGAGGCAAGGAGCTCACAAGCCTGAGTCTATACTCCAAAACCGAGATAATCGACGCCGGAGAGTTCGACCTTGTCTGCCGATCATGTCCAAATCTCGAACAATTTGCCGCCGGGATCGACGAAGAATTTATAATGGCAGATGGGTTGTGGTACCACAACCTGAGAGACTTCGTAGTAAGCCTTACCAACCCGTCAAGTCACTATAGCACATATTAACTCCCCACAGGACTCCCTCCGCCGCCTCCCCAAACTCCGTACCCTCCATGTCCACCGCTCTCGCATCTCTCTGGTCGGTGGCCTTGGCAACGGATACGGTAACCGCTGGAACACATCCATGATCTCGCTACAAGTGCAAAAGTTCGCAAACCTGCTCTTCGGCGAACTCTACACAACAAACCCAAATATCGCCCTCGAAACACTCATTGTAGGCCACTTGGGGCCGCTCTTAAGGAAGAGCAATGCTGTCGAGCTGGGCAATGGGCGTGAGGTCAATTCGCAGCATTATCTACCGCAGTTTTGCTTTGTGAGGAGTCGGCAGGAAGATCTTTTGGGGAGGACGGCGACGACGGGGGTGATGGTGAGTCGGGCTGTGTTGAAGAGGACGCATGATTATATGGGTATTTTGGATGTGGATGCTGGGGTGGAGGCGTGGGAGCAATGGGTTGGTCAGGCTATCTGATGTTTGGGTAAAGAATCTGCACTGGGATAGGTGGCATTTGGATTGCAATACCCAAATTTGATCCAGGTCATTGCCTAGCTGAGAGGATACATTACCTCGAAGCCTACCTACTTATCCAGGATAAGTAGCATGTATGCGGCAAAACGTGACACGGGTTGTAGCTACCTTTAATGACGCCCTAGAGTACAAAGGTGTGTTTGAAATGCAATGGTGTCAAAATGAATATATGAGCAAATGAGGGTCTCATCAAAGAAGCCGACAAGTCAATTCCAGCCTTCTGGCCGTATCAAAAGGTCGCAAAACAAGACTCAATACAAGCACATGGATCTACCTACTTAACGATCCCTATCCTCATCCCTCCCCAGCCAAACAATCTGCTTCTTCCACACAGCCCAGCAGCATATTGTAGGCCGAATCTCCAAGACAAAGTGCGTGAACGAGAGTGTCAAGCGTAGAGCTGTCATGTTGGGCCAAGACTGAAGATGGTCGTTAACGTAGTGGGAATCTAGTCATCGTCGTGTGGTGGTCCAAGCCACATAGGTCGCGGGCCGTCATGCATCCCTTCTGTGGTACCAAGGAGCGGGGTTGGGAGGTAGATCCGCACACGACGGAGGTACGATCGCACGCACACGTGTAAAAACGGGCACTAAGTAACCGAGAAGCAGTAGGAAGAGGAAGATCTTTCCGACTGGATTCGCGGGACGCAGGACAAAGATCGGCAATGGTAGTAGCACGATATTTCATGTGAGCAATGGTAATGGTAGAACGCCAGCCCATGTCAAAAGATCAAGCAATTGCATGTTGCTACGATGAAGTGAAAACTGTTCCATTCCGCGAACCATGTATGCTGTCCCGTCTCGCGAGGGTATAGTGATATAGATAGAACGCCGTAACTAAAGTAAATCAAGGAGTCACAGTCCACGCGTAGCGTTCCTGCGCACTCAACTCGCCCAACACCGAGCCTGAACGACTAAGTCAGAAAAAAGGAAAGACGTAACGGAACATGAGATCAGAGCCAGCTGATGCTACAAGCGTCGTGCTATTGCGCGAGGACCTTGTCTACGGCAGCACCAGCCAGTAGCTGAACGTCTTGTATGCTGCCCTTGACGTCGATGATCTCCACATCCTTCAGTTGCTTGCACTCTGTCTCGTCGGGCTCTTCCAGCGCAGCGAACTGGCTCTCGACCATGGCGTCCTTCATGTAGTGGCCTTGTCTGGCGCGGACGCGGGCGAGGAGGGTCTCCATGTCAGAGCGAAGGTAGACGAAGTGTACGTTGGCGTTTGGGTCCTCGTCGTAGAGGCGGGCTGTGCGGATGACGTCGCGGTACTTCTTCTTGAGCGCACTGCAGGTAACGACGACACCCTTGGCTCCGTTCTTCAGTGCAGTGATGGCCTGGTCTCGTAGAAGGATGAGCCAGTCCCAGCGGTCTTCGTCGTTGAGAGGGATGCCGGCGGCCATCTTGTCGATGTTTGCTTTTGGGTGGAACTGCGAAGACGTCAGTATGCGTTAGATAAATCACAAGCGAATGGCTAACCTCGTCGCCCTCGATGTAGTCAAATCCATATCGGTCCGAGAGGTGCTTTGCAACAGTGCTCTTGCCGCACCCTGCTGGACCGGTGACGATGAGGATGTGGTGGTGGGTCGAGATGGTCATTTTGGCGGTCTCGGTCTCGTTCATGACAGCCATGGACTTGGATGGCGAGCCTGTATTGGAAGCCGGTGGTGTAGGTGGTGATGCATATTGTATGGGCTTTGGCTGCGATAGATCGACGGTTTGCATCATGGTGGTACAGAGTTTGGAGTTTGAGTCAAACTGTTGTGGAAATGAGTGTTTGTAGTACGTGAGGCTCTTGTATGACGCTAATGCTTGAGTTGGGCTCCCGAAAACAAAGGGACGGGTGTCGGGTAGGGTTAATATAGTAGTATATTGCGATGTGGTCGGGACCAAATATAAGTGTATGCAGACTGTAAGCAATCAACGGCGCCCCGATTCGCGCTGGGGCGTGGTGCGTTTTAAGGCGTGGGACCTTGGAATACTGGTCTGGAAATTTCTCCCGCAAGCCATGACGGCAACGGCAAGGGTGAAATGCGATGGAGCTTGTCGTTATTCTGGGAGCCAAGCCACGATGGCACGCTCCGAAAAGCAAACAGCGAATGACGAGCAAGGGCGTGTAGCTAGTTTCAGTAACAGGCCCAGCCGGCTGTAACAGCCGCGAAGCCGGGGCTGGAGAGAGAGAACTTCGGCGTTTGAAAGTGGACCTGTCGCGTGTGGGATGACGAGTAGCGCATCAGTCTCCCCGCATGAGGACCCCAGTCCTTCTCAGGTACTTATGCATCCCGCATGCCGGTGACCACGACATGCCAGCGCAGACTTGAGTTCTGAACGCCAGGCAACTGCAGGGCGCTCTGCTGAGTAGATTGCGATTCGACTGAGTTTCTGCCTGTGAGCAATAGACTTCAGCTCACCGCTTTGACTCGCGGTACGAAGCTGTTTGATAATGGCGCGTGGGGGTTAGGCGAGGAATCTGAAAGTGCATCGGGCCGGTGAGGATCGAGGCTGCGAACAGTGTTTGAGTTGCGATTAGTCGATTAGTCTTTGGGGCGGCATCCGGCAGATGCTCCGGATAGTCCAGACGGGTGAGAACGTTTGAGCCAGACGTGCAGGCAGACCCGATCAGTCACGACGCCGCGATATTGCAGCTGCTCGTGTGCAGCTCACCGCCAAACGAGTGCATATTTGCTGTTTCGTATGCAGGTGCCTATCTCCGCAGGCTCGGGAGGGGCATGTGGAGGACCATCTGACCCGGCGAGAGCAGCAGTCAGACGTGACGTGGATCCAGTGAAGAACAAAACAAGGATACCTGGGGGTGAATATGACGAGGTGGTGTTGGTGAGGGATCGGGGAAGGCGGGGCAGAATGCGCTCACGTGACGGGCTCAACGGGGACAAGCGTCATCAGCTGTTCCAAGGTTGCCATGGATCTGGGGCGCAGCTCTCCACACCACGGCCATCCAGTCGAGCGCCGCCGACCACCGACGCGACGAGTGCTTCTGATACCGCTTCCGAACACGCGCCAATCCACCGGCACATCTCTGGCCCGGCATGTCGTACTTCTTCTCCACCCCGGTCGACATTGACATCGTGCTCGAGGACCTCGACGACCGCTCCGCCGTTGATGTCAAGCTCGACAAGAACCGCAAAGAGAAGGTACCGCTGTACCTGGATGGCGAATCAGTCAAGGGCCAGGTCACCGTAAGGCCCAAGGATGGCAAGCGCCTGGAGCATACCGGCATCAAGGTGCAATTCATCGGCACCATTGGTAGGCATCCGCCGTCCCGAAGCTTCACCATAGCTATATCTCGGCGCGCAGTGCTGACATAATGCGCCAGAGATGTTCTTCGACCGCGGAAACCACTACGAGTTCCTCTCCCTCGGCCAAGAGCTAGCAGCCCCCGGCGAGCTCCAGCACCCGCAGACGTTCGACTTCAACTTCAAGAACGTCGAGAAGCAATACGAATCCTACAATGGCATCAACGTCAAGCTGCGCTACTTTGTGCGCGTCACCGTGTCGCGGAGAATGGCAGATGTAGTCAGAGAGAAGGACCTCTGGGTCTACTCCTACCGGATACCGCCTGAGACCAACAGCTCCATTAAGATGGACGTCGGTATCGAAGACTGCCTGCACATTGAGTTCGAGTACTCGAAATCGAAATACCACTTGAAGGACGTGATTGTGGGCAGGATATACTTCTTGCTGGTACGGTTAAAGATCAAGCACATGGAGTTGTCCATCATAAGAAGAGAGACAACGGGGGCTGCTCCCAACCAGTACAACGAGAGCGAGACCCTGGTGCGCTTCGAGATCATGGACGGCTCACCATCGCGAGGTAAGCACCATGACCCGTTTGCGACAGGCATTACTGACGACGTCAAGGTGAAACAATTCCCATCAGGTTGTTCCTCGGAGGCTTCGACCTAACACCCACCTTCCGCGAAGTCAACAAGAAGTACTCCACCCGATACTACTTGAGTCTAGTACTCATCGACGAAGGTATGATATATGCACATCTCTGCGCAACTGTGACTGACCTGTATCCAGACGCACGTCGATACTTCAAGCAATCCGAGATCGTGTTATTCCGACAAGCACCGGAAGGCCTGACGTTGGCCCAGGAGCAGAACAAGCTGATGGCAGTGTCGTGAGGACGTAGATAGAAGTCACTGCATAGATATTTGGAAGCTGTTGAGCGTGGGGTGTGGGATCTGCCCAAGGCTGCCCATCGACCCACCATGCGAATGTTCGGACCTCGGGATCGGGCTCAACATTGTACTATCACACCGCGGCGGCGGGAGCTTACGCAGACACTGGGGCGCTCTTCAGTGCATGGATGGTGCATGTGTAAATACAGCAATGCAGTCCTCCAGGGACGGCAATGTCGCAGGGAAATCATCGGGCAAACGTAGAAATCTTGGCCGAGTCTCCACATTACGATGCAATAGTGCGTCTTCACCTGCATGATCGTGGTGCACCATCGGCTCTGGTCCCGAACTCTCTGTCAGACAAGTGTGGCTTGTGTGATTGTCTGGGTAGGCCATGAGTCGGCATCGCCGCTGCCGGTTGTTGCGGCCTCTCGAGCGTTGTTGTGCTTATTGGTCGAGGCTGTTCTTGAGGCTCTCGGATGATCTGCACCTAAACATTCCCTACGCGGTTCCTGCATCAGTGCCTCTTACACTTTCCGAGGAGACTTTTGATGACTCTTTCGCTCACAAGACACCATAATGTCACTTTGTCGCTTCGATTATGTCGACGACAAAGGCTTCAGCTCCGCGGAACGCGCATGCGACCCACAGTAAAGATGCCGATGTTCAGCAATCTCACGATCCGCACGACGCCACACTTTGCCGCAACCCTGAGGATCGCGATGGAACCCTTCTTATCAGGGCATACCCACTAAAGCTGAGTTCCCGAAACGGTACGCACCCACTCAACATGAAAACCCGTCCAAATGATTGGGATGTGTGATTCCGCGTCACCAGGAGTCTCCCCGAAATAATGGGGACGTGGGCGTACTAGGCAAAAGCTTCCCTGCAAATGACGTTTTGCATGGAATTCTTCACTTTCCCATGGCTTAATCGCGGGACTACTTTTTCACCATGTTGTACACTTGGCACCTCCCACGCCCCTGTTTTACTCCCACGTCCTGTACATATCAGATATAAGGTTGTCAGGGTCTGCTTGCCTTGAGACGTAGCAAGAAACGAGCATACAACATGTCGCAACAACAGCCGAACAAAGCTGACAACAGTAAGTTACCGAACAAGCTCAAACTTTTCTTCCGAAAAGCCAGAAGACTTCTTTCTCATTGGCATCAAGAAATTACATGTGCTAACGTTCTACAGGGCAGCAGTCAGATTACTTTACATCCCAAAGACCTGCAGCAACGCCTGAGCCACGACAGCAACCCACGGCAACACGCATGCCATCGGGTTTGGCACAAAGCCGTTCCAATGCACCAAGTATAGGAAGACTTGACACTGCTCGCTTGGAGTCACGACCCGAGAATGAGCGCGCCAACACTACTGCAACTGGTATGACCCAAATGGGCACCATCAGAAACACCCCCACTGCCCGAAAGAGCCGGGCAACTCGTGAGAATGTCAGGCAAGAGCCGCCGCGACGACCTGAGAAGAAGCAACAGCAGACTGTAGACGTCGAGAATGACTACTTCTCACTGAACCCTTGGTACAATGAGCAAAAGTCAAAGCCAGTCTTCGGTTTGGGCGCGCCTTTACCACGCACTGTACGTAAGGGTATGTGGTGGGGAAGAGGCGACCTGCGAAAGTCTCTGTACCGGGTCGATGAAGGGGATGCAGATGGTATTGCTCGACAAGATGGCTTAGGCTTCCACGATGGCAAAGGTAAGTCTTCATATGCTCCCTTGATGTGACCGCCCTCAAGAGTTTTCATTCTAACCAGAACGTGAACAGATTTGGAAGAAGATTCAGAAGACTCTCAGGAGACGCTAGACGGCGTTGGTCGACCACACCAACGCCGCGACCCCTCGCATTTCCAGACAACAGTTGACGGCCGCAATGTCAATATGAAACGCGTGCCAACTAGTGAAGCTGATCAGGTGCTTGGCCGCAACCAAGAACCGAACGCTCGCAGCCACGAACATCATGAAGGCCAAGAACGTGCTCCCGTCAACGAGCACGGTTTGGAGTTTTCTGATGGACGCGGGCAGCAGCAGCACTTTGGTTTACAAGACGGTCTTCCGCCGCTCCAGGAACACGATACGAACATGTCTTCCCAGACTAAGCAGGAAGAGAAAGAGATTCAGCAACGGGAGCATGAGGCAGAACGCGAGTTCTACAATCAGTACCGCAACCCGATTGCTAGGCTGCGAGCCAAGTACCCCCAGGCACCTGCCGAGTTCCTCGCCGTACGTATCATCAAGTCTTCTGACAGCAACCTTACTAATGCTGTGTAGACGTTTGTGTACCTCCTTATTGGACTTTGCGTCAATCTTTCAGTCGCCACATCTCAAGAAGGCACCGGCAGCTTCGAGACCCAAGCCTGGGGATGGGGCTTCGCAGTCATGATTGGCATCTACCTCGGCGGTGGTGTCAGCGGTTCACATCTCAGTCCCACAATCTCAATCTCGCTATCCGTCTACCGTGGTTTCCCCTGGAAGATGGCAATCGTCTACATCTTCATGCAGTTGCTGGCAGGACTTTGTGCCGGCGCCGTAGCTTACGCGTAAGTCACATCTTCTGCCGATCAAAATGCCTCAGTTGCTAACTTCGTGATAGCCTTTACGCAGATGCTATTCATGCAGTAGACCCCGGTCTTACCCTGGAGATGACCGGCAAGGCTCTCTTCCCGCAAGGACCCATTTACTCGACTGCGACCGGCTTCTTCAACGACTTCGTCTACATGGCCATCTTCGTCTGCGTCATCTTCGCCCTAGGAGACGACCAGAACTCGCCTCCAGGCCAAGGTATGACAGCCTTCGTCGTCGGTCTTACAGGTTTCGTCACCATGATCGGGCTTGGCTACAACACTGGTTTGGGTATCTCACCAGCGCGCGATCTTGGCCCAAGACTCATCGGGTTGTGGGTTGGATACGATTCGGCCTTTGAGAACGGGTACTGGGCGTATGGTTCTTGGGGCGCATCTATTGCTGGCGCGTTGTGTGGTGGCTTGATGTATGATTTGTGTATCTTCGTGGGTGGAGAGTCGCCTGTTAACTACAGGTGGCCGCAGCCTGGAGATATCAAGTGGAAGGCTAAGGAGAAGAAGGATAAGGCCAAGGATAGGATTCAGCAGGTGGCGTAAATCTTCGCAAGTAATGTTAATAGTTGAGAGAAAACAGTTCGATGCATTAACTCGGTAGATTTCTGGTGAGGATGCAGTTGCGTCGGTTGATGTGCGAGGAAGCATGTGCGGCTCCGGGAATAGGACGACCGGAAACAGAGCCGCTGCGCGTCATGCCCAACCACCGATCCGCAACTTCTCCATTGGATATCTCACGATCATGACCTCTGGGGAGAAGGTCACATCCTATCGGAAGCTTCGCCGACGGATAATCGTACGCTGCGCGCAAACTTATCGCTAGCGATGAGCTTTGTGATGCTTATAGAGTCTTATGTGTGCCGCACATCTTTCATCACCGTCACCACATCAGCCACCATGCCATGACAGCAACACCCAAGAACACATAACAAGGGCACCCTGCAAAAACAAGAAGAATCACTAAAAGATGTCTACATCCCCAAACACCGACGACACGACCCCGTCGTCCAAGCCAGAAATGCTACACCAAGAGCAGAAACAACCAGACCGCAAAATCGGCATGCGCTCACGCCTGAAACATTTCACATTCGCCTGGTTCCTCTCAACAATGAGCACAGGCGGTCTCGCCCTCGCCATAGCAGAAACACCACATCAATTCCCCGGTACGCTCTCCCTCCCCTCCACCACGAATCTCCCATCGCTCCTACCAGAACTAACAAACCCACCCCCAGGCCTCCACCAAATCGGCCTAACCCTCTTCCTCCTCAACATAGCCCTCTTCCTCGCTCTCACCACGCTAACAACCCTCCGCTTCCTCCACCACCGCACCCACTTCCTATCTTCCTTCCTCCACCCCCAAGAATCCTTCTTCCTCGGCTCCTTCTACCTCTCCCTCAGCGTCATCCTCGCCGGCATCCAAACCTACGGCATCACCCACGGTCCCGGCTACCCCTGGCTCATCGACGCGGTTTACGTGTTGTATTGGATCTACGCGGGGGCTTCCCTCGCGAACTCCGTGTTTCAGTATTGGGTGGTGATGGAGTGGGGGAAGGTACGGCCTGTGCCGCCGTTGCCGAGTCTTTTTCTAGCGGGGTATTCGGCTATGTTGACGGGGACGGTGGCGAGTCTTGTGGCGGAGAGCCAGACGGATGAGAGGAAGGTGGTGGTGGTTGTGAGTGGGGTTGCGTATCAGGGGTTTGGGTGGTGTGTTAGTCTCATCGCTATAGTCGGTTTTGTACGCAACTTGCTGGACAACGGGTTTCCGCCAGCTCAGTTACGACCCGCGTTGTTTATACCGGTGGGGAGTGCTGCGTACACAATCGTCGCGTTGATTGGGCTGGCGAATGCGGTGCCGGAGGGGATGGAAGGGGGCTACTTTGCGAAGCATCCTGCTGCTCCAGAGATTCTTCGCGTTCTGGCGCTCTTCACGGGGATTTTCCTGTACGTCTTCAGTTTCTGGTTATTTGCGATTGCGTTTCTAGGGAACGTGGGAGTGGTGGGTAGGATGCCGTTTAGTCTGACGTGGTGGGCGTTCATCTTTCCGAATGTGGGGTTTATGCTTAGTACGGGTGTGTTGGGAAAGGAGTTGGAGAGCGAGGCTATACTTTGGGTGGCGAGTGTGATGACTGTTATGCTAGTAGCAATCTGGATGGTGACGGTTGTGGGATGTGTGAGGGCGGTTTGGAGGAAGCAGATTGTTTGACCGGGGAGGGATGAAGATAGGGATCGTTGAGTATTGGAACCAGGCCATATTCATTCTTGTCTAGCAACAAAGCTTACTATTACTCTAGCTATTTCTGCGAGCTCAACAACTCTCTTTCGACAGTGAAGTCAACCTGTTTTTCGATACCAGCCATTGGCCTCAATTCCGTTTCACTGCCCCAGTCGTTGCTTGCTTTCCTGCCTTGCTCACTGCTTGGCAGTCTCAGACCAGTATTGTGACTCCATCTGTTTCCACTAAACACACGCCGTACTTTACTTTGCGGACCCGACGCAGCTGGTTCAGCAGAACCGTATACTGGCGGCGCAGACGGACCGGGTCGCGTTCGCCCCATCTTCCCATTGAGCAGGTACCTGAATGCTGGTAGTGTAGCGACTATGACAGAGACAGATGACTCGATGTGACTCCACATGCTGAGTAGCACAGGCCCATCAGCAAGCGTGGCGGGATCAGGGTTCGAAGTAGCCTTTGTGACTTGTGCGAGGCGCGCGAACGCAAAGGCGATGATGATGGTGCCGAGGGAGAATATAACGGCTAGCCCAAACTTTTGTTGGGGTGAAACTTGTAGTTTGCGTAAGAGGTTTAGAGGGAGGAGCATGATGAGGGCGTCGGCAATGACGTCGGCGCTCGTTGCGAACTTGATGGATGCGTCGGCTCGGATGAGGTCTTCGGGGTCGCTGCATCCGGCTGTGCGGGTTAGAAGGGTCTGCGGAGAAGGTATGGGGTGGGGTACTGACTTGCGCTCCAGTACTTGGTTAGTGGTCGGCAGGTAAGGAGGTTGGAGGCAATGCATGCGAGATAGAGGAGTAGGACTAGTACGAAGCTTGCCCACCATGCACGCATGTATACTGGCAGTCCTAGTACCAGCCGTCTGAAGAAGAAAAGAATGGAGAACTTGGCTAGTGGTGATACATCAGTAAGATAGCCTGCTCACCAGTTTAGCAAGCCAACTCACCAGCCCACAGTGTAGTCCAAAACAACAGCATCTGGCTGAGCATGAACTTGAGCGAAATACGTGTTCTCTCGATAAATTCATCCGGCGGTAGTGGCAACGGCGTAAGCGGATCCAATATAGCCGCTTTTGAGTATTCCTGCGCAAGAAAGAATTGTGGTAGTAGACATGTGATGACCGCGGAGAGGGCAGTCAAGGAGAACAAGCCGAAGAAGACGAAGTAGTCGTCTGCGAAGAGTCGGTGTTGAGACTTCCATCGTAGAAAGCCCCTAAGGATTTTGCGGAGGAATGATACACCCCAAGGGGTCCATATCAATTGCTGTCTAGGAGTTAGAGCTGTGAACTGTATTGTTGTTGTTGTTCGACTTACCATCAGATCGGTGTAACTGAGCGCCATCGTGGTCTTGACTCAGTGTCTCCACAGCTGGAAGGATGATACTGCAACCTAAATAGTCTACTGCGAGATATGTATCTAGTCTTAACATCGTCGTACATCTCGCCTTCGTCACTATCCCAACACCAAGACTCGCACTCGCATTCGGCCCCATCCTGGTTTGCATCGCGAAGCCTGATCTATGAGCCGGTGGGTGCCGCAAATACGCCGTTTCCTACCTGGTAGTCTTCGATAATTCCGTCCGTACATGGAGTATAATCGATGGCGAGCCAATTCCAACCAGTTGATACGAGTTGAACGGCGAAGTACAGCTGCGCAAGCAGGTGGCGGCAAAATTACGGCGCAATTCTTCCAAGCTGACCCTGCATGAGATTTTCTGTCGCTCGCATTACGAACATCCTACTGAAGTAGCACCTCCGGTACCGTAACTTGATCTCGGCCCTTTTCGAAGCCATCTTCCTAGGTTCCGCGGCGGCCGAACCGATCTCGCGGGTGGACATGGTGCGATTATGCTGTACCTTCCTTCCCGATTAAGCTGATCGTGAAGCATATCAATGAAGACGTTGGGCGATACACCGTATATTCAAAGGGAATGCATGAGTTGTAATGATAGATTCTTTGAACAATTGCCGAACCAGATCGTTGGGATCTTTCATCATGCATCGGCGACCTTCCAGCCACCAGGCATGAGGTTAGTGTACACCTTGAGAGGGTCGTACTTGTTACGAATACTCTTTAACCTCCGCAGGTTGGCAGCGGGATAGCTCTGGAAAATCGGCTGGCCCTTCCCGGCGTCATTCATGTAGAGATAGTCAGCGCTATACGATCCCGCGCGCAGCAAGCTGTTTATACTTGCTGTGATCTCATCAGCAGCAGCCCGCACTTTCGCGTCATCGCTTGCAGAAGACCAAGTAAAGTTCTCCACCATCCAAAAGAAGGGTGCTTTTGAAATATCGATGCCTTGAGGGTTGCCTCCGGTCTTCGCGCTGTGCGAGAGGAATGCCTTGGTGATGGGCTGGAAGGTAATCGAGGCCTGGAGATTGGCAACACTGGGCAACTTGACATTGACGCCGGAAACGAAAGTGTCGTGAATGAGCTGCACGGCCTTTCGGTCAACAACGGACGAAAGTGTGCGGAATTCCTGGCGCAATCCCAATGGCTGCAGGGCATCTGTAGCGGAGATGTAGTCTGACAACGGCTGCAGTGCGTATGAATCAGCGACTGGGGTGAGCTTTGGCGCAGTGAAGTTTTCGAATACTTCGGTTTTGTCAGTGACGGAGTGGTAGAACTTTGCAGCCGCATAGACAGTCATGTTCGCTGCCGGGAAGGTAAGAATAGTCGGAATGATGGCAGCTTTAGGGTCAGACCCCCCATATTTCCCAAAGTTGTACACGCCGTCCAGGTAGCCGGATGCCTGAGTCTGATCGAATTGACCGATGCCGACGTGAACGTCGCTGCCCTCCACCGGTCGCAAGTCAAATCGCGTGACGATGCAGAACGAATTACCGCCGCCCCTCAATGCCCAGAAGAGATCTGAGTACTTGTTCGTTGCCGTCGCTTCGACGATTTGGCCACTTGAAAGCACACACTACCCATTCTTAGTCATGTATAACTTTATACAGAAGATTGGCGACATACCTCATACTTCACAACATTGTCGGAAGCGAATCCGTACTCCGATGAGTAGAAAGAGATGCCACCACCGAGTAACAAGCCGGGAACACCAACGTGGCCCACACGACCACCGACAGCTGCGAGCCCAGATGGTTTCAGATAGGCGTAAACGTCTCTCCACCTGTTCCCGGGTCCGACAGAGACGACAGACTTGTCTGAGGAAAGTGACAAGGTCGTCAGATTGGAAGAAGAGATTAATACGCCGGAGCCATCAATCCCGTTGTAACCAGGGATTGGCATATGCCCTCCACCTCGCATGGCGAACTTGGAACGGGTTAGGGTCATTGTGGTGACCGCATAGGCAACTTGCTCGGCATTCTGGGGAACGAAAACGCATGAAGGGCTGCTATACACCGTGGCTGACCAGTATGCTGTGAATTGTTAGTGAAGATCGGGCCGAATTTTCGAGGATATTATCGTACGCTCTTGTGTCTCATATAAGTAGCCGGAAGTTCCAGGCGAGAAGGTACTGTCGGGGTATTTAGATCTCAGCTTAGAGCAGGCGGCCTGCTCTCCACCAGAGAGGCTTTGTGCCGCATCTGCTGCGATGGACGGCGCAGCAAACAGCAAAGCTGCGACACCTGCCAGTAGTACCATTCTGAATGTAATGGGAGGATGGCAAAAGGTGAACCTGATGGGCACCAATGGGCGAACGTTGATGGTTATGAAGAATTTCAGTCGGATATAACCATCCGCCTGCGCGGCTCAAATACATCTGAATGCATGTTGATCCAGCGCACCTAGATCTTCCGGATACCGGGGGTGTTGCCCATTGAGGAAGCAGGAAGGGCCGTCTGCATGTCCAGCATGTAAACTATGCAGTAGATCGCAAGCGAGGCAGTCGTGCCACCCGTATGTACGAGGTGGGTCTTCGCAAATAGTCCAGACATCAGACATCGGGGCATACAAACTCCAGAGCTTGGATCTCATGAGCAAGCCGCAATGCAGCAAAGAAAGGACGTACGAGAACTGATGGGCCAAACGCGATGGGCGGTTGAAGAGGCAAGGGATGCAAGGATGAGAATACGTGCTGTACGGCGCGGGCTGGCTAGCTCAAAAACGCCCCTCATCCTCCGATGATCAGTTAGCGCGGATGCCAAGGCTGACGACGTTTGTAGGCTCGATCCCGAGGTTGCTCTTACCTAGGTAACGACACATCAACGCTTCGCTCTTCGCATGCGAACATCCATCCTCTTGCCCAGGTGGTCTCGAATACTGACGCTCCATCATCACTGCACGCATCAATTCCATGACAATGTCAACGAGGCATAGCAGACGCGTCTTGCGCGGCCCAGCTTCGCCGCAACGCGTGACGTCATAGCCTTGCGCGCGCACACGTCTTTCAGATGATGGCCATCAGCAAGAGAAGGAGGCTGGATTATGCAAGAGACACAAATTGAGGGAGGCCTCTTGGGAATTGTATTTGGCGTCGAATCAGCCTGGGACTGTTGCCTTGCGCATCCTGGGTTTGTACTACACGCACGCGCCACACAGCCACACCATTGGGCCATTCACTGAGCGGAATGGCGCGTGGTCTTCCAATGCATGAAGCAGAAGAGCATATCAGATATGGCGTGGACATTTCAGTGTACTCAGCCTTGTTTTTTTGCAGACAGCGACGCCCATGTCGCGGCGAAGTGATGAGGCGGTGGGCAATCGCTGCGCAGCCCTGGAGTGCTCAAGTGAAGGTGAAGTCTGTTTGCCTGTTTAAGACAACAACAACGCGCACAGTCGAATTTCACCTCTTTCAAGCGAGCATTTTTCTTGCGTCGTACAGAGATTTCGTCCACCGTCTTTCGTCTTTTCCCCCACCTTAGACTACCGCTCTCGCTACCACGACACCACACTTTCTCCTCATCGTTTTTGGTCGCGACTGTTGCTATCCCATCTTTGCTACTGGGTTAACACCCTGAATGTTATTCTGCATTCTGAATAGACAGACCGGATAGCTGAGCCCATTAGGTACGTGGGGTCCGTCGCGCCTGCAGCGCAAGTGCTACTCGCACAGCAGATACCTATACCCTGAAACATGCTCCTTTTCAGGCAAGGTTACACAAGCTGACTCATCTATCATATAGTGTACTCACTGTGGTGTCTACACCATGGCGTCGGCAGCGGCTACGGCCTACGCCTATCACCATTTGGTACTTCCTCCGAAGCTCCCGCAGCAGGACGACCGCAACGCCGCGCACGACTTGACTCTTGTCGATATCGCCATTCACGCCCTTGAGTCTCTGAAACCCTTTGTCAACAGCGAGCATATCGGCTCAGTCGAAGTCGCCGTCATAACAGTCAAAAATCTTCGCAGGTGCCGGGACCACCACGGCAATAACTGTGAAGGTCAAGTTCAAGACGTTCTTGCCAATGTCGCAAACGGCGTCGCTACTGGTAAAGTTCCACTGGAGATTAAAGAGCAGAATGCCGGGATTCTTATCAGCCGATCTTCAGACAACTTGGTCTTCGAGTTCTTCGAGCTTTCTCCTACGAACGAGGCGGCTATGCATCCAGGCCGACTAGTACGAGAGTTCCCTGCCCATGCATCACAGATACCTATCGGAAAGGTCAACCCCGATCTTATCGAATCGATCTCCAGGACCATAGCTACAATGACGACCCAGACAGCTCCTGGCTTCCAGCCCAAGATAACCAAAAACAACAAGAGCATGGACGAACAGCGCGACACGACGCATCCCGGCATGACAACCGACTTCTTCTCGAACCTTATCGCTGCTTTCGGTGAGCCGACAGATGTACGCCATAGCACGAAATATACCCGGGAAGAGGTTCTTTGGAATGACTGCTTTGCACCATGGCGACGGTCCCCATTATGGCTCTTATTACGCGTATCGCTACAGCTGCTGTTCTCCCGACGAGCACCTTCCAGTCTCCATGCCGACGGTCTGTACAAAGCCTTCATGATCTTTATGCTAGCACGATTACTCGATCTGGGGAAACAGCACTGGAAAGATATGGGTAGCGAGGCGATTCATATCACATTAGCCAAGTTATCCCGACGGCTACGCAAGTTCGAGCTTCTCAAGCAAGAAGGGTACCTACAGCCAGGCTGGGCACAACATATTCATGACCGGATGCTTAACGCCCACAAATTCATCAACCAGCACTGGCAGGATCAGATCGACAACTCTCAGGCCAATATCGACTTCAGCACCGTTGCCCAGCTCAAGCCTAAGGCCGATGTCGACATGAAACTCTCCGGGTTAGATGCATTCTTGTTGGCGGTCACGTCTCGTCAGCGAGAAGTCTCGTCGTCTACCTTCACTCCCACTTCCGGGTATCCATCTTATCCAGCTACTCAATTACCGGAAAGCATAAAGTCGTTCGGTTCTCATGAAGACAAATACTTCCGCCTAGCCGCTTTCGAGAAGTGGGTCGAGCATCATCTTGTTGACTGGTACACTTCACATCTCCACGATGGAGATGCATGCGGGAGTCTACGTACAATCATGACTAGCTACTATGACGTTGCTAGTAGCACCTATGCTGGAGTGCCTATCGGCCTATCTATCATGTATCTGACGCTTACTGGGCTTTGGATCGCATGCGACCGGATCGCATGCACGATATATCCCATGCTGCTTGATTATGATCCTGAGGTCGATCTGGCCGAGTTTCAATGCCTTACGCTTCCCCTCAAGAGCCACCTGAACCGCTTGGACGCTTCAGAGCGCTATGTACGAATGCGACAGGCCACAGCGGTGAAAGGAAGACCTTCTGTCTATCGAAGGTTTGGAGACCCTGACTCGTTCTCTGTCCGATACTTTGATCGGTGCGAGACTCTTCAGGCTACATTAACAGATATCGAACTTGATGCCGCTGCCAAGCGCAAGCGGAAGTGTAAAGAGCTGGCAGATCTCAAGCTACAGTATCAGCAGTACATGGACCAGTACAATAGCAACGTATGTGAGGAGGTATGGGAGATCTACAATCGCAGACACGGCTACAGACGAAAGGTCCACTCCAACAACTGCAGCAGATGTGCAGCGAAGGCCAAGGCAGATTTCCTTACGATCCGGATCTACGAATGGCCAGTCTCCTCAAAAACACCTGTAGCAAAGGCTACGGTGTTTGAGTTGGCTGTACCGGATCCCTACAGCAACTGGCGCGATGCCTCAGCGCACTTCATTACCACGGTTCTCGGCTATAAGGATGCGAACCAATTACGACCGTCACACTCATACACGCTCAACAACCACCAGGATCTGTCCCATCTGCTATCCAATGGGTACCATCGGCGGAGAATAGTCCCACTCTCAAATGTCAAGAGCCACACTGCCACCCACAGGAAGTTGCAGAAAGCTATTCCTCACTTGAACGATGACGATGTTTGCCTTGACAACGCTTTACAATACGCCTACTACGACGTTTCCAGCGGCATCTTCAACGCTAGCATGCCCAGTTGTACAGAAGAAGTCCCGAAGAAATGCCTATACCCCATGCCAACGCGATCAAAGGCTCTTGAACGCTTCATGTATCGCCCACCAACATCACCCGATGGTTTACCAGCCAACGAAGTTATCGCCAGTTTGTCTGATTGTCCAATGCACTTCTCGATCGATGAGTATAAGGCTTTGGGCGCGCTACCGCTTGGGAGCAACCTTGTTCACTCGAACATTCTTGCTCAGCTAGCGATTCCATCAGTCGACTTTACAAAGATCGAGACGCAATGTATAATTCTCCAGGCTGTACATCAGGCGGGTCCGCCAAGTCAGTGCATCGAGCGGTCAGGCCACTCTAACCTTACAGAATCCTCGTTTGGCCATGCTATGCTCGCGCAGCTTGAGAGCAACTTGGGCCGCATCGAAGAAAACTGGGAATCATGGAGGGCTGCAGCAACATTCTCCTTACTCGCTCGACGAGTACTGAGCTTGACACGAGCCCAGGACGTTCGTTCTCGCGCGCTTGATTACCTTGAGACTTTGCGAGCGGTTTGCTTGAAATGGTTACGACGCTTGAAGAAGCGGGTGGCTGCCTCAACGGACGACGGTCAGCGCACAGAACTTTGGAGCCGCGCTACAGAGGTAGCGCTGCTGTGCACCTCGACCTATGATGTGGAAGAGCCTGACTTTGAGACTGTGCTTCAGCAAAAGTCGGCAATCTCAACGTTGCTTCAATCGTCTATTGTTGTGCAAGAGCACTGTGGAACCATGCAGTCGGATTTCACAGAGCTTTTCGGTATCTCACTACAGTCGTGGAAGTCATTGATGTATCGCATCCTTCCGACACTACGAAATCGCGTCCTCGAGGATGACAGCGGTCTTTCGGATGCCATCAAAGCGAATTGGGCCGCATTCGAAGAATCGAATTCCAGTAATTCTTGGTGTTCACTGAACGAGAATCGCCAAAAGCAATGGATCATCACTACATCTGGATCATATCTGCCGGTGCATTTCAACTTACTCACTGGCGAATTGCTTGTCAATGGTCTTCCGCTCGCTCGTCTTCCTGCCGAGTATGAGCGCCATAGGATGTATGAGCCTTTGTTTCACAAATCAGCTCTGGAAGTTGTGCCAACCGATGAAATTGGGTTCAGGTTCTCTGCCAAGACTCTTTACCATGGCTACAACCTTCACTTCGGAATGAAGGGCGACGATATGATACTTTCTGCTATCGAAAAGGGTACGAGGCGGCTTGAGTTGGTACCTTCACGTCTTTTTCAGGGCTTGTTACCTCAGTCCTTTGTGACAGATGCCGTACACTGGTATGATTTCAACGCTCAAGAGCTCCTATTTCGGCCTATGTATGCTCCCTGGTCGACTGAATACGATGATACACGATGGCGCCTCGTACGACACGGAACATCATGGCGGCTAGTCAACAAGGGCAAGGTTACGATCTGCGTGCGTAGCCCTACAGCTCGTACCATCTCGAGCGTTTTGGCGCCACTAGAGAAACCGCTACACATACACATGCGTCTTGTTGGTTCAGACGATACTTCTGATCTCCGCGTCGAGATAGAGCTACCGAGACTACAAATCTCGTTCGAATTCGCCGAAGCGAGTGACCATTTGCGCTCTCGCCAATTTCGCGACATGATTATCGACTCCGATCAAACCATGGGTGCCCTTGTTGGTATGCAAAGCCGGTTGATATTGAGGTCAGCGGAAGGCCGGCGAATGATGATCATTCCGGAAGGATCAGTCAGTTTCGCGAAGGGAGACCTACACCATCCTGAGGTCAGAATTCTAGAAGACTCGGCAACTCGGATTCGCGCTTATGACATCGACGAGACTCTTGGCCAGATAACTGGAGATGGAAGCCTGCGAAGCCGCCTGATCTTGTGCTACATGCACGCGCTAACGTCTCATTGCCTACCCGATCTTCTGACTGGATGTACCGGCACTGAGTCAGCTATCTCAATTTTGAGATCGGCAGCTGTGGGATCGATCGACCTTCTCGCACCAGAAGATATAGATCTTCTGACCTGTCTGGCAAATCTCTCGGCTACGAGATCGTTTTATCCCGAGAACCTGAAAGTAATGCAGCGTACGAAGTGGGATAAGAGTCTCCAACCGCTATCGCAACATACGTCTTTGCGGTCCCTCGTATCGAGCCTACTCCATCAGGTTGGGAGGATGCAATTCTTTTACCCTGATAAACACAATGACTTCGAGTTGATCAGAAAGACTCAAAAGAAATTGATGTCGTCTTCAACTGCCTATTTGGATGAGCGAGCTTCAATTCGCACTGCCACGTTCCACGTCGCCGGCTTTGGTGCAGAGCACTTCAGCTCTGCAGAAGACTCGTATTACGACCGGCGAGACGTCCAATTACATTCCAAGAGAGGAGCTCAGTCTCATACGACAGCCAAGCTGATGCTACGGGATCGATTCAGGCTTCACAGCCCTATCACAGACCTCAAAGTCAGGCTTCTCCAACAGCACTTCAAACATGCTACCGTCCTCGGAGTGAATCGTTCCTTCGATCCTGTAAGTCTCCGATACGATTCAAAGTGGCTGGACGATGCATCAAAAGCAATCATAGAGCAATGGTGCACTCTACAACCAGGTCTAGCTGGCGTGTCTACCAGCAGCAAAAACAGATACGACATAATCACATGGCTATCCACGATGGCATACGGAACATCGGATATGAATGTCATACAGGCTTTTGCCGCATTCTATATCTCACAGGATTTCTCCACAGTACAACCACCTGCTGCTTCAACGTTCGAATTAGCGAAGGGACATGTCTTTCACCAAACCACGATTGAGAACATTCTTCAAAACAACGCCAAGCCATTCGAAGATTCTCGTGAAGCGATGTCACCAAAGTCGGCATCAGAGACTGAAGAGCAGCATCACAACAGAATGAACTCCTTGTTTCGACAACGGAAGAATAGTGCGATCCAGAACTTCGTGAGCGGCTTGAAGAAGCAGTGGCCAATTCAGGTTCCCACATTACCGCAAGCGGCTGCAATCGACACGTATGTCAATGTTTCCAATGCAATGGTCACTATCCGGAATCACTTTTACAGCTGGTACGATAACCACTTATTCATGGAATACCTCGGCAAATTGTCAACGATCATGGCACGACAGGTGGCGTCGCCGGTTGTGGCACCACAGCATATCCTCACCTCGCCGCCAAAGCAGGCTCAGCTCAGCGACTCCACTCGGCATCTCAGCGTCCTGGATGTGTTCGCTTTAAGGCCATCTCGGTCCATCGAAACCCTCTCACTAACAGCTCCTTCCGAGCCTGCCGTTACGGTCGCCAAAGGACATCTGCCTGAGAAGCATTCGGAGGTGAATGAAAGGCTTGAGGAACTTTGTCGAAGAAACATGGTCTACGCCACCTCCAAGTGTGAGCGAGAGTACGTAGAGAATCTACGATCAAGCTGCGATGCCCTCAACTCGTTTGTCAACAGCAACGTCACGCATGACGAGTTAGTTGCAGATGTTCAAGCTCTGCTGCACGACTACCTCAGCAAGTGCCAGAACCATCTCGAGACCTTCAACTCCGCATTGAAGGGGCTTTTTAGCCACCAAGTCGCCTTTCAAACACAGCTGTCGCCACGATTATGTACAAAGTTCTGGCTCGGTCAACTACACAGAGACCGATTCGACACACTATCGTCTGCCTGGAAAGAAATTGTCATTCAGTATGCGCTCGCTATCACCAATCTACAACGCGCTCAGCGGCTACTCCGCTTATCCAAGGAGCCTGTCGATCTCGTGGAGGAGCTCCGCCATGTTGGACATAGCAATTGGGATGTGCATCAATACCCAGAGACTCTTCTCATCGAGGCTGAGAGCGGAATTCTTGTACGAGCCGAACAGGAGTTTATTGCTAGCCAGATGCGTTCGCCAAAAGATGGCTGGAATATCGTGCTTCAACTGCTCATGGGCGGTGGCAAGAGCTCAACTATTCTTCCCATACTGAGTGCTTTTCATGGAGACAGTAAGAAGTAAGTGTCTCTAAACCCAACCGATCGGACGATAGCATACTAATATTAGAAACTAGGCTTGTCCGAGTGGTCATCGCAAAACCCCAGAGCCGGCAGATGCTGCAAATGCTGGTCGCTAAGCTTGGTGGTCTCTTGAACCGAAAAGTTTATCAGATGCCCTTCTCACGCAACCTCCGACTTAATGCTCAAGATGCCGTCACTATCCGCGAGATCTACGAAGAATGCATTCGCGAGCGCGGTGTATTACTGATTCAACCGGAGCATATCCTGGTAAGTCATGGCTATACGAAAGGCATATGAGACACATACTGACTTCGTACCTCTACCCCTACAGTCTTTCAAGCTGATGGCAGTGGAATGTGTTCTCATTGATCAGCCAGAAACCGCTCGGAAACTGCTAGCAACTCAGCAATGGTTCGACGACGTGTCATGCGACTGTATCGACGAGAGTGATGAGAATTTCTCAACCAAGTTTGAGCTCATCTACACGATGGGCAGCCAGAGTTCGATAGAATACGCTCCAGAGCGATGGTTGATCATTCAGGATCTTCTAGCGCTAATCCCCCCTGTGGCGAAGCAGGTCAAGGAGATCCATCCCGAGGCGATTGATATAGAAGGCGATGGCAACGGGCGGTATCCCAGGATTAGGTTCCTACGACCTGACGCTGCCGATCTGGCTTTGCGTCTGCTCGCGACAAAGGTCGTTGAATCAGGCGTAGGAAGTCCATCTCGGTCGCAGTCTCCCACCATGCAGGCCGCGATACTGCGCTATATCGCCGTAACAGAGCTGGAAGCTCGTGAGATCGAGGAAGTCGAACACAGCAAGTTCTGGACCGAGACGACTAAGCCGGCACTACTACTTCTCCGCGGGCTATTTGCAGGGGGCGTGCTGAACTTTGTGTTCTCGCAGAAGCGGTACCGCGTTAACTTTGGTCTCGACAACTCACGCACTCCAGCCACTCGACTAGCCGT
Organism: Alternaria infectoria; assembly: GCF_024043175.1. Taxonomy (NCBI): domain Eukaryota; kingdom Fungi; phylum Ascomycota; class Dothideomycetes; order Pleosporales; family Pleosporaceae; genus Alternaria; species Alternaria infectoria. Next base: position 125,775 of record NW_026250719.1, on the reverse strand, counting down.
ACCATATCGCAGCAAGGACTCTCCTTCACCTAGGAGTGAATACTCACACCCCGACGTTCTGATTTTATTGAGCTTGTTATCTTGGTACTACGAGGGTCTCAAGGACGAGGACCTATTCGATACCTTGATTCATCTGTTGAAGTCCGATCAAGCAACTATTCACTTCGACGAGTTCGTCAGCACCGCGTCTTCAAGTCTACCCAAGGCCTTCAGACAGCTCTCTGGTATCTCTATACGCGATCGACATCAGTGCGTTGAGGAGGTATTCCCAGGTTTACGGCATTCCAAGAAGGCCGTCGACTATTTCGTCTCTCACCTCGTGTTCCCCAAGGAACTGAAGCAGTTTCCTCTAAAGCTCAGTGCGAGTGGATGGGATTTGGCGATCCAGAAACCGAATCCCACGACCGGCTTCTCGGGGACAAACGATACCCGGCATCTTCTTCCACTCAACATGCACCAACTTGATCTGCCGAGCCAGCAACACACCAACGCTCGGGTCTTGTCATACCTGTTGATGGATGAGACTTCTGTGGCTCATTTACCCGCACGCGCCATTGGTAGTACAAGCAGTAAAGATGGACAGCATCTTCTTGCTTTCATCGAGGGGTTACATCCAGACATAAGAGTTATACTGGACTGCGGCGCATCAATCCTTGATATGAACAACCGAGAGGTGGCTGAAGCCTGGCTGAAGCTACGAGGCAACGACATCGCAGCCGTTGTATACTTTGAGGACGAGGAACTGTCTGTCCTAGATCGCTCTTCCAAGATCGAATCCTTCCAGACATCTCCATACGCGAAGATGCTAGATTCGTGTGTCGTCTACTTGGACGAGAGCCATACACGGGGAACAGACATACCAGGACTACCACGACACTATCGGGCTGCCCTGACGTTAGGCAGTCAACTGACCAAGGATCGCCTCACACAAGCAGCTATGCGACTACGAAAGCTCGGTAGTGGTCAATCGGTGTGCTTTGTCATACCCGGGGAGATACGTACCAAGATCTACGAACGAAACGGCAAACCGCCCGGTACTCCAATCGACGTTTATGAGGTACTGGCGTGGGCGATAGGCGAGACCTGGTCTGATATCAAACGTTCGCTCCCACTGTGGGCTGTGCAGGGGAACCGATTCGAGAGCCACAAGCACTTGTTGCTGGACGGTGCCAACACGACCAAAGGAACAGCGGAAGAGTTCCTAGAAGAGGAAGCAGCAAGCCTGGAGACTCGATACAAGCCACGCGAGCCAGATAACGATGGCTCCAAACACCTCCAGGATTGGGACGAATCTAATAAGAACATCTTCAAGATCGTATCGCGGTGCCGTGATTTCGAAGCCATGGGCTTTGGTTCAGCTGCACTATCGGAGGAGCAGGAACGTGAACTCGCCCCGGAGATCGAAGAGGAGCGCCAAATCGAGCGCCCACCACGCCTGAAGGCTCATCCACATAACTTTCACCCAGACCTCAAGCGTCTCATCGATACAGGAGAATTTTGCGTCAGTTCAGAAGCATGGGGACCGGCCTTCGAATCCCTCTGCACCACGAGCGCTGCCAAAGATGTTGATTTGAGCAAATTCCCTGACGACTTGCTGATCACAGCGGACTTCATACACACTGTTCAAGTTCCTCCAGGATCGACCCGCGCGTCCTTCGTATCCGACTCGTACCAGCGACCTGTACAATTCGTACTTTCTATCCATCGCCAGGGAACTGTTAGCAACCTCATCATTGTGAGTCCCTTCGAGGCCAACCAGTTGCTACCTCTCCTGCGCCAGTCGAAGACAGTCTGCCTGCATATCTTCGCGCCGCGTTCCAATGCCAGCTACGCATCGGTCGATGATCTCATGCTATATAATGTCGGCCGCAACTTCTTGCCTGGTTCAGTCTCGCGTAGCTTGACGATGCAGCTGAATCTCTTCGCCGGGAGCCTCTATCTACGATCGCTGTCGGAGTACGCCGAGATCTGTGACTATCTTGGTCTTCTAAAGGGAACAGCGAAAGACGGTCAGGAAGTCTATGCAGATGGCTTCATTGATCCGCCAGCTGGGATCTGGGGGCTGGAGAAGTCTCCTGTGCCCTTCCTGCGAGCGCTACTCATGAAGATCCGGCGGGAAGGAGAAGGCGTCGAGAAGACCCATCTGGGTAGGATGCTAAGCGGAGTTCGGCTGGAGGAGAGCGACTTTGTGGTGGAAGAGTAGTTGGCTATTTTGACGGTTGGTGACAATCTAGAGACGAAGATTGGATGAGAGAAGAGAGAAAGGATGTTACACGAAGAGGCGGTAATGACATCGGCACAGCTCTACACCACGGTTAGAAGCACTGTCGGTGTGTCAGCAAGTAGTAGATACAATGCACCTTTGTGGTATAATTTCTTTGGCATAATGGCGTGATACTTCCGCGTTTTTCGAGGTGTCGCGCGGCGCGTAACGCGTGTCGCCTCGGTACTGTCATCGCCCCATTGAGACTAGTGCGCCCACGTCATCAGCACCAGCCCTGGAGGAGGTTAGGAGTCCCTGTCATTTGCTGCATATACGCCATTAAATCATAACATGTAAACAAGTCTCGTTGTTGTGTATGCATCTACCTCAATGATGCTGCTAACTACATCTTTGTAGAGTGCGACAGGAATTACACCCACGACTACAGTCGCGCGATTCGCGACTTCCGGACTCAACACCACACCCATACAATCAGGCATCACTTGTCATCAAAGATGTTCGTAGAGCAACCTTCTCGATTCGCGCAACTCTATGTCGCCAATATATACAAGAAAGAAGTCAATGTATGTACAATGCTTCCAGAGCCAGCACAACAGATGCACTGCATCCCCACCATCCAATAAATCCACCGATGCCCGCCGATTCGTCCTCCACATGTTGTTCAAGTCTTGCTCAAGGCAGCTTAGCAAGAAGAGAGAGGCTCCTTGTAGATGCAGGAGTCGGAGGGGCCCTTGGAAACGCTCTCTGGCTCGCTGCCAGAAGCAACACCCTTGAACTCCTCGCAGATGACCTTGACGGAGCTGGCACAGTTGGTAGCGTCGATCGTGGCGGAGTCTCCGAAGTTAGGGTTGATGCCAGCAAGGAGCTTGCCGTTGGAGGCCTTGACGTTCTTCATGATAACATGACGCTCGGCGGATTGCTTGCAGTTACCGCAGGAACGGTAGAGCTTGCCGAAGGTGTCAACGGTGAAGCCGTCGATAGTGACAGTTCCAGCGCCGTTCTGCTGAATGACCTTATCTTCAGCGCCGGTAGCTCCTCCACCGATCACTAGAAGACGTTAGCTCAGTCCGGAAGTATGTGCAAACACCTCTTACCAGTTGCGTCACCATCTTTCTTGAGAGAAAGCGCGTCCTCGCAGACAGCAGCCCACCAAACGTTCTCAATGGTGCAGCTGCCCTCGCAGTGGACACCCTCGATCTGGTCCTCTCCGATAATCGCGTTCTTCAAGGTGGCGCCATCCTGTAGAGGTAGAGGTACGAAGTCAGTATATGTCTCACATGCACTTCCTACAGCCGTGACATACCTTTAGAATAAAGACCGCGTCAGAATCTCCGCCTTCGGCTTGGCCAGTGCAAGAAACGCCACGACCATAGGTCTTGAGACCACCATCAAAGGTGCCAGTGATCTCCATGGGCTCCTTGAGCGTCTGGGAGCCCTTGGAGGCCGGGATAGGCAAGCTCGCCCGTTTGTTCAGGTTGAAGAAGTTCATGGGAGAAGGCTTGCTGGGACCGGCAGAGACGGCGACGGCGAAAGCCACGATGGTAGCAGCGACGGAGGCCTTCATGTTGATAGTTGGATTGGTTGGGATTGGAAAAGCTGGAGAGCTGATAAGTTGTTGGAATGAAGAGAAGGACGTTGGGTTCGGCTAGCGAATGTAATGCGTCGAGCAAAGGATTGAAAGAAGATGAGAAAGCTGAAAGACTGTAAAAGACTGTTGTTGGCTCGATGGTGAGTACGCATTATTGGGTGCGTCTCCCGCTGCATCTTATACCATCTACGGATCTGTTCCGACATCTTCTGGATGCCTGCCGTCGGGACAACTGCGGAAACTTGCAGGTTTGGCGAAATCGCATATAGATTGAACCCACACGGCTCCGCCCTACCCTCATGGGCTTTGTGCTTGGCGGTTATGCTCATCTGTTTGAAACAGTCCTTGGATTCGCGAATCGTGATCCGCGCGGTCTCTACCCGTTTCGCCTTTTACGCCAAGAGCGATGCGTTTCAAAGAGGTGACCTGGAAGTTCCTCCAATGGGAGGTGTTTGTGCGCACAGCATGGAGAACAACGTAGGCGTGGAAGCTAAGCCTAATCTGCAGCATGTCAAGTGTTTTTGGTTGGAAGAAGGTTGCGGATACAGCTGTCATGTCCAGAAATCCCGTGTTCTACACCCAAAGCAAGTAGTAACGGCTGCGACATACGTTGTGTCCTCGCAACGCTCACACAGATTGATGGCAGGAGACCACGATGGTACATCTGGTGAAGTTGCGCGCGGGCATGTCCCAGCGCGAAAACATTGCACTTGAGTGGTGGAAGAAACAACCCAACACCACAATGGAGTCACAGCGCTTCTGGTTGTGATCGTCGCCATCACAGTTGTTAGTATATTGAAGTTGCAAACGTGCACCAGCACAAAGAGATCGGTGCCATCGAGCCGCCTCACCAAACACGACCCCGTTCTTCACAGACCACGTCAGGCTTCGCGGAACTTTTGGTAGCGTGGTTCGAGATCCGCTTGGCATTCCCCACTACCTGGTGAAGCAAGGGGCGGGAAGCTTGTGTATCGACAGGAACAGCAAGGCTGCAGACAACCCACTGACTCAAAGTATCCACATTATGTCGTCGACATCGAATTTTCAGATATCTGGCTGCATATCTGTAACAAACATGCTGGATTGTTCAGTAAACATCGACAACCCGACGAAGGCAGCCGCCCGCAACAGCGCAACAGGACGCAGACATCACACCAGACACCGAAATGAGAGTGACATGCATGAATCAATCCTCCACGCGGCATTTTCGTACAACGCTCAGCGGTCAAGCGTTTTTTTTTTCTTTTGGTGAAACATACCCAGCTCCGAAGTTGACCCAGTCCAGACACCCTTCGCCATCTGACACCACCATCAACAGCACGAACGGCCTGACGTCGCAGGTCTCCACACGCTCGTTCATCTCAGGAAACATTGCTTTTGTCGTAGGAATGTATGCGACGGCTCTGAACGTCAATCGCAGTGCATCCTCCTGCGAGCAATGATGACAACGCTGTACGGCAGGCAAGCCGCACTCCGTGAACGAGATCACGGAGGGGTACGTAAGCCGATCGTGGTGCGTGCCCTGCGGCTGGGGCCGTGGCTGTGGAGGCGTTGACGCCACACTCTAATTGTAGCTTTATCGTGACGCTGCTGCGCACCTTCCGTGTTGCTTCAGTTCACACATCTCTCTGCTACGAGCGACAAAGACGCCTGACATCTAACGTGTCTAGACGATTTTCATTGATAGCAGCAGCACATGACAAAAGACGGACTGGGATTTCTCACCTCATCGCTACGCTATCCGTCCGTGCGCTGGCTAGCGCCTACCCGATATATACAACTTTTCGACCGTCGCTCTTTTGCTCTGCACCGCAAACTTCCCAGTTCAACGCACACCGTGCAAGCCGACCCTCGGTAGCTGGGGACTTGCGGTCCTTGTGCCGGTCAAGTATACCTGCACCTTATCTCTACGTCGAGATATACACCCGTTAGCCATTGCTCTTAAGTGAGCACGGTGAGACAACCGACCGCTGCTTCTCTGAAATAGTCGCCAGACGCGACTGTTTTGGGTGGGTTAGTCGTCGTACTATATCTATGGTCTCCTTAGTTTATAGCATTTCTTCTCCATCCTTGCGCAGGTCAAGTTTACCTGCACCTCGTCAGCTCTTAAGTGAGACGTCGAGGCCCCGTTAGCCATTGCTCTTAAGTGAGCAGGGCCGACAAGCCAACCTCTACTCCTCGGGAACAGTTGCCTCCGGTGACTATTTCGGTCGTTTAGACGTTGTTACTATATCTAAGGTCTCCTTAGTTTATAGCATTTCTTCTTCCAGATGTCTTTCGAGACTAACCACACCGCCCTTCTCTTCTCCTCAACAATAGAGCAAGATTCCGGACTCTTCGATGATACGCGGCCGCAGCCGTGCGACACCTGAGACTTGGGTCACATATTGTGACTCTAAGCAGATTGGTAGGCAGTGCCGTATCTTCTCCACACGGTTGAGAGCACTACAGTATGTCGACTATAGTTGTTCAATCCGGACGACGTGAGGTTCATGTCTTGTGAGAGAACCTCGGAAGATAGCTGAAGCTCTACTTCCAGCGACACGAGTCGCTCACGACTTCCGCAATACACAACCATCTCGCACGCAAACGCACTTTTGCGATCCGAGACTTTAAGGTGGGCGTGGCAGCCACATAATCGCCGTATCTACCCAATATCACGTATCAAGATCTATGTCGTCGTCAGGCAGTTATGACTTTTACCCTACATCACATATCAAGGTCAATATCGTCGTCAGGCAGTTGTCACAAATCCTCGTCTCTCCTGTCAATCCATTAACTACCAAGACAAGCTGACTACAGACAACAGTGAACAGGGTCCAGGATTCGTCGCAACGAGCTACCATACCAAGCTATCGCCCCGCTCACCTCACCTCTCCAAGCCAATACGGCCTCGCCAACCCCTCTCAAGCCCCAGGCTCAAAGTCGCTCTCCAACGGCCCGCCACAACCCCCCGTCAAACAAACAACAGCCGCCTAATACGTCACACTCCCCGTACTCGTACAGTCCTTCTTCAGCTGCGCGCTTCCGTAGTAGCAATTACCAGCCGCCGCATTCGGGGACGAGATGATATCAACCAGCACCCCATAGTCCACCGAGTGGTCACGATCCGCGTCATTCGTAGCTGCGCCACAGTCGCCCGTGAAACTCCTCGCAGACCTAACAATGCGCATAGTAGAGAGGCAGCTAGGGATCTCTAGGTCGCAGAAATTGTTGTTTTTTTAGTCGTTCAGTTTGCCGGTGCCGGCGGAGGTGCCGGCGGAACAAAAGTCGCCGGTTCCGAAGCCGTTTTCTTGGCCTTCGATGCCTGGGGGTTGAGTGTTAGGTGGCTGGGAGTGGACGAAGTTGGAGTGACATGTACCTGCGCTGTTCCACGTCCCGATGATGTGCAGTTGGCCTGGAGTGGAGAAGGTGCCGCCGAGCTCGGAGCCGGCGTATCTGCCAATGACGAAGTCGGCGTAGGTGGATGTAGTGAAGAAGCCCAGTAGCGGAAGGATGGAGAGCCGGGAGTTCTTCATGTTGGGTATAGGAAGCAAGGTCTTGAGGTTGGATGACGGTCTTGTAGGAGAGTGTTGACAGTGCTCTTTGATGCGGATGTCCTTCGGTTTGCTGTATGGCGGGTATCTACTTATACATCTCTTTCTACTCATCGGCTCTTACCGTCATGAAGGAAGTCATCGCGATCAATCGTCTGCCAACTCTTCATTCTATTGTCCCACATATGCCCGTGCGATGTGCGTTGCCTGTATGTCCCATCATTACTGACAATAGCCTTGGCATGGAGTTGCAACAAGCACTCTAAGGCCAACGCTTATTTCATTCGGTATAGGAAGGATGCATTCGGCTCCGCCTACAACAACAGTGCGTAGTGGTAGTGGATACAATGAGCACCGAAGACCTGTAATCAACGCTCATCAAATATATCACCTTTGATTTCGAAGATATTTAGCCTAATAACTGTATCAGATAACTTTCCTAATGAGCTTTTGAGGGACTTCTGCGAAAGACTGGTAACCACGTGATCGTCCCTAAACCTAATGAAATCCCACAAAGCGCATGAGTACTTGAGATCGAGAGTGAAGGCCGAAACAAACCTTTTGCGGAGCACGCCAACCTAGGGAAAAAACCGAACACCCTAGAGCCTACGTTAACGTTAGCTCACCTATTTTACGAGTTTTCGTTTTAATGTAGTCTGCAGACCTGACTCTGTTTCTTGTATGGGGGTGGGAGCGGAGTTGCGAATACTGGGACTTCGGGGCCTGGACAAGTCGTGGTAGGTCTGACACTACCATGTCGATCAACTAAAAGCCACTATGCGTGAATGGGGAAGTAATGCGAAGCTGAGAGATCGAGGACCTGATTGAGTGCTTTGCGTCACTAGTGGAAAGAAGTTGGCGAAGGGTATGGCCGACAGTAAGTCGGTGTGTCCGACATTGTGACGGAGGTGCGGAGCATCAAGGAGTACAGACGACGAGCGCTGGTTCAGAAGCATTGGTCTAGCACTTTCGATTTGATGTCTACCAGCAAGATGATGATTGCATGATGAGATGAGATGGCAGACTGAACGTATATGCACTCTCCGAATTATACAGATCTCTGGCACGAGGGCCAATTGCTCCGCCATGCTCAGTTCCCATGCCCCATCGCAGCAACACCTGGCACACACTCCTCGATTCACCTTCCTAGCGGACCAGTATTGGCGGTGCCACCAGTTCTCCTTGACGATTTACCTCCAAGCATGAAGGTGCCCAGACCACGCGCACCACTGGCAAGAGGCTGCCTGACCATCGGCGAATTTTGGTACGAGGAATGCGCATCCTGACTCAAGTACGGAGGAGGCTGGCGTGAACCACCAAGGACTGGAAGCTGGCTCCTATGAGCTTGCGAAGGCGTCCCGACTGGAGCTGTGTCTTCACTGTATCAGCCTGCGATGCTCTCCACGTTCAAAGAAGAACAACTCACGACCAGTATTGTTCCTCACACCCAGTCCTCGTCTCTGCAACTGTGGATCGAACGGAGGCCCAAGATGCACACCACCCTGCTGCTGCCGTCCACTGCTCCCAGAACTCCTACTAAAGTCTCTGTTGTGCGGTCTACCACCACCGGCCTGCTGCGACATGTTCATCTGACTGTAGTTGGCCGTTCCGGTCCACGTGCCAGGAAGGCGGTCGATGAACCGGTCTCCACGAGCAGTCTGGATCGTGTACGCCGCCTCATCACCAGCAGCATGAGCTACCTCCGTTGCCATGACCTTGCTTTTCAATTGCTGGTAGTGCGCTTGGGTTTGCGCATGCGCTTTCGTCTTCTCTTTGAAGGCTTTCTGAAGTTGATGGTTTTTGTCCTCGAGATCCTCCTGCTCGGCTTGCATGGCTACACGACTGTTAATAATGGAGCATTCAAAGGAAGAGGCTATGACTAACCCTGCATCTTGTCTTGCAATGCCTTGATCTGCGAATTCGCATCGTGCACCAGCTGATCCATCTGCTGACTGAGCGTATCGTACTTGCCAGTCAAGCCTTTCGCGAGGTGCTCCTGATAGATGATCTCCTGCGACGTCTGATAGCTATGGAATGCCAAGCCGCGACTGGCACACTCCATGATGATTGTTGGACTAAGGCCGCTGAGTACCGACGTCTTGTAGTCTTCTGATGGGTTGAGACCTGCGACTACCACATCGTCGGGGTTGTGCAGCGATGAGTTGCATGCTGGACAAGTTCGATGCGCATTTGTAGACCTCGACAGCCCGGTGACATCTGCGCAATTGCTGCAAAAGACGTGACTTGTGCGATGGTCAGCGAAAAGCGTCAGAGGCAGGTGAGATGGACGAACCTGCACGTAGTAACCACGGCGCGTTCATGCAGCTGCGATCGACACTTGAGCTCATTGCAACGCAGAACGTACTCCATGGCGAGTGGCGGTTGTGAAGTGGAGGAAGTTTCGTCGGCGGATGGAAAGCACGATGTTGACGCGAAAGCACGTGGTCCGCTCACTGAGGCAAGAGCAACCCAACTCGTGTAAATTCTGTCCTAACCAGAACGTAGCATGAATTCGTGTCTTATGGATCCGCGCAACGATAATACTCAGGGTGCGTCCGTGGGGCCTGCCGCTTCAGCGGTCGAGTCTATCGATCATCCTTGTCCGGCTTCCGCCGTTGCCTTGTGCTCTTCTTGCCAGCCACGGCTGTATCGTCCTCCTCTTCATCTCGACCCTTTGCGAGTTCACCATCCAACTCCCACTCCTCGGGGTCATACCAGTCCTCGCCATCGCTCATCTCTCCTACATGGCCTTCCGCTTTTGACCACTTGTATACATCCTGCCTCATGCGGTCGGCTTGTAGCAGGCCTTGATACAAGTCGGATGTTATCCGTGCGACCTCCTCCTGTTTTTGTACGTAGGCCATGAGGAGCATGCGCGTCTCCTCGGCTTCGTTCGGCGGGAGACCAAAGTCGCGATCTGGCAACGAATCTGACGGATGTATGAAGAGAGGATGTATTGCGCCGACACCACTCGAGGGCGAATGAGGTGGGGAAGGGGTCGAGGCTGCATGCGCCTGGGCTCGTCTGCGCGTCGTCATCCTATGTGTCTGTTGCGACGCGGTATCAGACGCGTCTTCGGGCGTTCCTTCTCCATTCTCTTGCGCCTGCTCTGCATCTCCTGCGTGCGTTCCGTTGGTCACAGGATGTGCGCCATTGACCCTCTCTGAACTGGAGTCGCCGTTGGTCTCGGTCTGTCGACTAGTGCCATTTGGCTGGCCTGCATCCTCCATGTCTACGTCATGGGGACTTTCTATGGTCTCGCGCATTTCCGCATCGTGGAGTTGCTGTTGCTCTCCTTCGCTCGTGCGCCCATTTGCGCTGCTAGCCCATGGCTCCTGGAACGGTGCTCTGCCCATAGCAGCCAGGGCAGCTGGCGCAAACGTGGAGTCGCCCTGCAGTTTCACGAATAGAGTCTTTGCCCGCGCGTTGGTGACCTGCTCTTTTCGAGAGAGGGCTCCCGCTTCGCTCGCGAGGTCTGTGAGATGCCGCGAGGAGTATGCTACGCTCAGGGCAGGGTGGTTGGGTAGGTCGGCGGCCGAGGTGAGCGGCGCAAGAAGGCTCTCGAGCTGTATGTTGCCGTAAGGATTCTCCTCGACAGCCTCCACATCTTCCTCGTCTTCGTAATCTTCTTCGACTTCGACGACATCACCGTCCGCATCGTATCGTGGAGGGTTGCGCTGTAGGATGGACCTGTGGTAGCCGGCGTGCTCAATGCGCTGGAGGCGTCAGTCTTCAGTCGACACCCGAGTCGCACAAGCCAAGACGCACCTTCTTGTAGGGTCGCGGGTCAGAAAGGAAGTCTGGGTCGCTGGCGCGCGCATAATGGACCTTGCGCCTCAAATCCTGCTTGTTGCTGTTTAAGGGTGTTTCGGAGTCTTCTGTGTCGGCTGCGCAGTGTTAGCTAGGCCTGTGTCGAGGTAGGAATGAACCTACAGTCGTCTTTTCGCAGCATCTTCCTCTTCATGCTGAAGATGGTATCCATAATCTGCTGCTGTTGGCCCGCCATGGCGTCAGAGCCTCTGGCCAGCGCGAGCGTAAGGTGGTGAAGATGCGGGAGTATCGATACGAGCGCGTTCAGCTAGTACAACGACTGGTTGCGCTGTCAAAGGTATTTGGAGGTGTGGATACGCGTAGCGGCGAAGCTGGATCGCAAAAGTATAGCTGTAGAGTGTCGGAGAGAAAGTGTGGAGGGATCGGGCGGCATAGAGAACGTGCATGGCAAGGGTTCAGCTAGCTTCCCGCGCCCATGTGTCGACCCGCGACCATCGATGACGAAGCCGCGAACAATCTGTACACTATCTCCATGCTGCCACAAACACGCTTGATATCGCCAATTCGATACAGCACCTAGGAAGCCCACGTCTGGCTTTGCGATTCTCGTGCGACGAGCAAATCCACTCCGCAGCACTTCCGCTCTCCCCCAACTCCGAAAAGCAGCACCACGTCGACACCACGCTTGTGAGATACAAGCTGGAAACCACGCGACTCGGGCATGGAGTTATAATGGAGGCATACCCATCAGACTTCACTGCGCACAACCTACCGTTCATCGTCCTTTCAGGCCTAGCGACCAGCAAAGAGGCCGATCCCCCTCCATCGGTTCAGCATGTGCTTCCTGGGCGCGCTGTCACAACTATCAGCTCAGATCTACCGCCAGCAGAAGGTGACCGGGCAAATGAACTGCTCCAAGAGTTTCTGAGTGCAGACGGCACGAATGCGCCGTGGAATGGTCGCGACTTCAGTCGCCGAGGCATCACGCATGGCTTCAGAATACGGAGTGTAGGAAGGGTACATGCGCCTGCGATTATGCCACGGGAAGGAGCCATGGGCTGATGTTTGCTAGAACTTCCAACTGCCCCCGAAAAAGGCAGATGCGCCCTCAAACTCCGAGACAACCCCTCCAGGCAGTCCCACCATCGCAGCCGCAACGTCCTGGGTCCTGCATTCGCCCATATCTCCCCTCTCTCCAGCGTCGCCCTCCTTCCCCGACGGCGTCATCGCTCCTGCCTGGGTCGCCAAGCACCAGCACTACGTCCCTTCCGTATTCGTCTCCTTCTTCAACTTCACCACAGACCCCATCACGAACAGCTTGCACGATAATCAGCTGAAGACGGACATCAACAAGATCAAGAGCCAGATACAAAAGTCAGACTACCGAACTAGATACGTTGTGGTATTGCTGAGTGACAAGACTATAATCGAGGCACCGGACATTGAAGAGCGACTGGCGACGATACGGCGGGCTACAGGCTTGGATCCAAAGAATTCACTTTTCTTTCTGCCTCCAAGGACATCCAAGGTCGAGCTGCAGGCATTCGTCACTTCAATCCTGGCCATATTACAGCCCGTCTGTGTCGAGTATTACCGGGACCTCACAAAACATGCGCGGAGGAAGAAGGGACGAGGCACAATTCCCCCTCCCACAGCTCCGCCAACGCGTGGCACCTCCCAAACGCTGTCGTATCCTGGGTGGGGTGTTCGCTATGACTTCAAGCTTGGTATCCTTGCCGAGTTTCGCCAGGAGATGGATGCTGCACAGCGACACTACGGGGCTGCTTTGGAGGCATTGTTTGGTGCCGAGGGCCTGTTTGAAACAACGGCAAGCTGGTCTCCAAGATGGGACGAGATACGATTGCTAGCAGATATCATCGCACTACGACACATTCGATGTCAACTATGGAACAATTTCCCTACTTCCGCGGTCCAGTCTTGGTTACGATACAAGTGGAGATTACAAGACGTGCTCGATCGCCGGGGCAAGGGTACTAACAACTATGGGTGGCAGGCTTGGGAATCTACATGGGCCCAAGTGATGGCTGAGACGGTACGACGAACAGAATTGCCAGTCTTCAAGATACGAGATCCTGTCCCGGACACAGATCCCTTGCCAGACATCCCAAACTCGCTATACTCTCAGCCCGAGAAACAGTTCCCAGTAGGAGAAAGACTACCACCATGGGAACTGTTACATCATGCCGGATATTGGCACAAGATTGCCAGTGACCACGCAAAGAGGCGCTACATTCTTGCCAGAGAGATGCCAGAGGAAGACCGAACACCACCAGGCATGTCTCCAGCCGCCAAGGTGTCGGCTCGGAATCAGATTTATGATCACTACCTCGTTCCGCAACCTCACGAGGAGTATCCTATACCTGGCATCGGCAACGGATTCGAGCACTGGAAAGACATCTCATCCAAGCTTAATGCCGCGATAGCTGAGTTTAGAGCTCGGGGACAACACCGGAAAGTAGATCAGTTGCAACTCGAGGTGGCTCGAACATTGCTACACGTGAAAAGATTTGACGATGCTTTCAAAGTACTGCGATCACTCTGGGAAACGATGGCATGGCGGAAAGAAGGATGGTGGAGCTTAGCTTCGGAGGTAGTATGGACTCTGCATGAGTGCGCACTGCGAGTACAGAGCCGAGAATCATATGTTGCAACGGAGTGGGAGCTGTATAGTCAAAGTCAGTGTTATTCGTCTTTCACACGAAGCTTCACTAACAACCACCAGCGATCCCTGGCAAGACAAAATACAAGTACGACTTGATGACATGTTTGGACGTCTTCTCGGATGCGACTGCCGAGAAGGTGAGCGTGAGTCTAAATGCCAAAGACCACATATCCTGCTGTAAGTGCGAAACTCGTTTCCAAAATTTAAAGGCTGACCTTGCAGTGTCGACGTCCTTCGCCTTTGCCGAAGCCGAAGGTAATGTTGGCGAACCCCTTCATGCACAACTCGCTATCAGCTCCAATGCTCGACCAGGCTCCGCCCCAATCACGCTGTCTTTTCTCCAGTACCAGTTCAATGGTGGTTTGGCTGAAGTCCGCTTGAATCACAACGCCGACGAACCCTCCGGAAGTACCTCAATCATGTACACCTGTACATTAGAAGAGACGCACTCCGCTACCGGAAAACCACGCTGGGCCGGAACAGCTGATCTCACGCTCCACCCGGGGCAGACCAAAGTGTACAGTCTCCCACTCATTCTGCGCGAGTCTGGGGATGTCGATGTCGTCGCATGCGTCTTCGGCGTCAGCACGGAAAAGTTTGATCTCGTTTGCTCAGACACAGACCCAGAGACTCCAACTCATCCAGTTTGGTGGATCAAGTCAGACACAAAGATCAAATCAAGATCATTGAAGCATGGATCTGGTATGTCGGTGCACATACTACCGAAGCCGCCAAAGATGGAAATCAACCTACCGGACGTTCGCAACCAGTACTACACAGATGAGTCCGTGACGCTGGCAATAGAGATTATGAACCAAGAAGAAGAGGACACTGAAGCTGTCCTTGAGGTGCGATTACTGGGCCGCTCCAAAGATACGCTGAGCTACACCTGGGTCGAGCGTCCGGCAGAGTCACCCATGAAGGAAGTTCCGCCAGCACTTGACGGGTCAACGGATGTAGACCTCCCAGGCCATGTAGTAGGGAAGCTGGCCCAAGGTGCAAGAACAACAGAGAGAATCCGCTTCACTGCACCCGCAGATCCAGCAGACTACGCCTTGGAAGTCAAGGTACTATACCACCTCCTCAGCGACCGCGACATACCCATCTCCAAGATCATGGTCGCCGATCTCGTCTTCAACGCACCCTTCGAAGCGAGCTACGACCTCATGGCACGTGTGCACCCCGACCCATGGCCCAGCTACTTCGAGCTCCAAGAGGCCGAAAGCAACGTCAACCCCGAATCACCCGATGCATTCGGCATAGCACAGAAATGGGGCCTACGAGCCAAAGTCGCATCCTTCGCCGACGAACAGCTCGTCGTCAGCGACCTAGCCGTCCAAGTCCACAGCATCCACGGCGGGGCAACATGTGACGTCACCAAAGAATTCACCATTGCAGAAACCCCCATGGAACCCCAGGTCCTGAGCGAATGGGGCTTCAGCCTGGATATCCGGAAGAACAACCTGGAAGAACGACGTTCCACCGCCCTCGACACAACTCTCAACATAACATGGAAGCGCACCTCCGACCCCAACGCTTCCCCAGTAACATCCTCCCTCCCCATCCCCCGCATCCAAATCCCCTCCTCCGAACCCCGCGTCCTGGCTTCCCACCACCTCTCCCCCACGACCCCTTCTCTCATCCACCTCGACTACGTCCTCGAGAACCCCACCATGCATTTCCTCACTTTCGAGCTCGCCATGGAAGCCAGCGAGGATTTTGGTTTCAGTGGACCTAAACTACGGACGTTGCATCTGCTGCCTATGAGTCGGCAGACGGTCAGGTATAATCTGCTGTCGAATGTAGAGGGGGATTGGATTATGCCGAATCTGAAGGTTACGGATCGGTACTTTAATAAGACGTTGAAGGTGCAGGGGACGGAGGGGATGAGGGTGGATAAGAAGGGCGTGGGGATTTGGGTGCCGGCTGATGATGGAGAGGCGGAGCAAGAAGTGGGGGAAGGGAACGTAGAGTAGGGGTGGAAGTAAGTCGGTTGAGAGCTTAGCGGTCTTGATGAGTGATGCAGTAGATGAGCTTGCGCCCGTAGAATTGTGCTTTCAATATACGAATGATGATGGTCAAATGCTAAATGCCCTATGTGCAACCGCCCTTGATATGTTGATTACTCCTGTGCATCACATCTCCCACGCATATCCCCAAGCCCCTCCCAAGTCACGACAATCTACCCAGACCCCCTACCCTTCGTCACCGGATCCCTCCCCGGCACCACAGCATCCCTCCAAAGATCCTCATCCTGCTCATGCCTTGGGATAAAACGCCGTGGCTCCGTAAACATCGTCTCACCGGTGATAAGCGGCATGGACATTGTAGTATCTATATTGTTCTGAAATCTCATCAGTTATTAGGGACTCCCTGAGAGGATTATTTTGGGGAGGAGGAGGAGAAGGAGGCTGGGCATACTGCTGAGGTTGTTGCGGTTCTTCGCCGTAGTAGATTGGGGCTTCGAAGTCGGTGGCGGCGTGGGAGAGGATTGTGGGGTCGATTTGGGGGATTTGCGTTGATGAGGGTGGGTGTTGTGATTGGGACGGTTGTTGGGAGATGGTGGTTTGGGGCGTGGTCATTGTGTTTGTTGGCTGTGACTGTGATTGTGGAGCGCTGGCATCAACTTCGACGATCTTGTCTTCTTGTACTCTTACTTCGCGGTCTCGCAGGCGGCGCATTAATCCCAGAAATTGTGAGTTCTGGAATTTCTCGCTTGTGTTGTCTGCTACGCGCTCTAGCAACCGGCCTGCTGTTGCCGCCATCTCATCGTCTTCGTTTCTTGGCGGTTGTTCTTGCTTCTGCTCTTCTTCGGGTTTCTGTTCGAAGTGTTGTAGCGGCTCTGGCGTTCGCATGTAGCCTGCTGCTTCTAGATCCTGCCATATTTGCTCTTCGCTCATCTGGACGCGTGATCCGAGTGGATATTGTGACATGAGGCGTTGGTTGATGGCTTTGATGAGCTCCTCGGCACGGGTCTTGACTTCTTGAGGCGCATCGCGATTTACGATTCTTTGAAGAGAATCGACAATCCATTTCCCTTCGTTCGCATCTTGAACCAGAGTACCGCTCTTCTCTAAACGATCCATGTTCTCGAGGTAGGCTACTGCTTCGTCGGTTCGTCCGAGACCGGTTTCGCTCCAGACTTGGATGGCGGAGTAGACAGCTAAGCTCACAGTCAGCACTCGTAGTTGGTTAGACGGACACTACACACCTGGCCGCGTTTCTCGTATCCGTTGAAGAAGAGGATCCATCTCACCCGGCCGGTCCAGATCCAGCGCCTCTTGCGCTGGCTGTGTGTGTACTTGCTCTGCCTCTGCCGTCTCCATCATGTCTTGTTGCGCCTGCGCAAATGCTTGTTCGAAAGCCGCCTCGTCAAACGCTGGTACGTCATCCTGGGCGCGCTGCTTCCCTTGCGCGACCTCTGAGACTTGGGCGTTCTGGAAAGTCGGGGTCTGCATGTATGCTTGCCCACCAAATCCACCCATGTTGTATCCCGACATGCCTCCATACGGGGTTTGCTGTAATGCAGGCGCCTGTGCGACCGGAGCCTGCTGCCTCAAGAAGTCCTGATGCCATGCTGACGCTGCGCTCGCCGGCTGCTGTCGCTGTTGCTGGAACGCTTGTGGCGGCGGACTGCTAACATTCAAACGTTGAAAGTCGGCCGCCCAGTCGGGTGCTTGTGGAGCTTGCGCAAACTGGGGAGGAGGTTGCGCGAATCGTGGATCGAAAGGTTGGAAGTTTTGTGTTGGAAGAGGCCGGCCGCCGGCTTGAAAGGCTTCAAACTCGTTATCTAACGCGCCTACATTTGGTCCCGGAGATGATCTAAAGCCCTGCTATCGTCAATATGGCGAAGCGCAAGTTTCGAGTATAACCACACACCTGCGCCGGTGAATGTCTGCCGACCAAGCGGTCCTGCTGAAGCGTCCGGTCTACGGTCGTGTGCTTCTGGAAGTTTTGCAGGGCATTTGAAGGCCCGCAGAGCTCCGCCATGTCGAATCAAGAAGGAGTAAAAGTACACTAAGAGGGGTATCAACGCATGCTAGAAGGAAAGTGTGAGAGAGTCTGTCGGAGTGATGGTGTTGCGGCAACTGAGCGTCATGTTCCCGGAGATCAGAAGCCGACCGCATGCCGAGGCAAGAGGCGTGAGTGGGCCCCACGCGTCAGCCCTAGAGCTGTCAGGCAGGTGCGATCCATGGATGACGCACAAGCACGTGCTACACTCTTCACTCCCCAAATTCTGTGAAAGTGGCAGTTGGTAAGATCGCGCGTGGCATAAATTAAGTCGCACGTCTTCGAGCTGGAATGGATTAGGAATCACCACTGTCCGTCCAGAAAGCGTAGACCCGAATCGACGTAGCACAGCACCGGTGAAGAGCTGGAAGTCGTTGAGACGTACGAACATGCGCGTAGAGTTACACAGCAGTATGGGCGAGTCAGATAGGTCAAGTAACATGCGTTCCAATCGAGAGCGACGGTAATTCAAAACCATGCATAGAGAACTACGTAACAGAACAACCGAGCAAAGGTACTTATATATGTGTATAAAATCCTAGAGAGAAGATTGGTATATGTCGTCATGAGCAAAGAGAAACCAACTCCTCCAAAACACAAACGCATCATAAACCCCCATCTCAACCCCCTCATCTACCATAAAACATCTCTCCCAAACTAATATTCGCCTGCCTAGACGAACCCCCAACCACACTCCTCGACCTAGACCTCGACTTCTTCCTCACAAAAGCATACTCCTTCTTACCGTGTCTATCCCTCCCTTCCGATTCAATGAACAATTTGCTACCGTGTCCAGTGCGCAGACGACGGGTATGCTCGAAGAGGATGTCAGTTTCGCGTTGGGACATTTCGCGGAGGACGATGATGTATTCGGGGTTCTGGGTAGGATGTTAGTATATTACTTGGTAGGAGATTATAGGGTTGATGGATGGGGACTTACAACGTCGAATTCGTAGGGGATGTCGTAGTAGTGCAGCGTCTCGACGTCGAGATGGCTTCTGTGTACCTTGGCGTAGGTAGGCGGCGGCGCAATGGCGATCTGATGCGAAGAAGAGTGCGAGTGAGAATGAGAGTGGTGGTGGTGCGGTGGTGGCGGAGGCGCAGGAGGAGCGATTGGATGGAGAGGATGGTTAGGCATCATGCCTGCCTGGAGCTCACGCTGCTTGTCCGGGTTGACGAGCGCCTGGATCTGGTTGTCTTGGAAGCCGAATTGAGCGAGTCGCTTGCGCATCGTCTCCTCGAGCTCCTTCTCTTGGGCCTCCTTCTTCCGCTTCTCGGCTTCTTCTGCTGCCTGCTGCTTTCGCGTGAAGGCGTCGAATTCTTCCTTTTCCTTGCGCTTTCGCTCTTCCTCTTCGAGTTTGAGCTTCATGATGAGCTCCTCCTTTGCTCGCTTCTCCTTGTCGGCGTCTAGGATCTTCTTGCGCTCGTACTCGTAGATGATACGGTCTTTCTCTGCTTGAGCTTCGGCCTCTTCTTTGGCCTTCTTCCGTTGGTATTCATCGACAGCACGCTGTTGAGCTTCCTTTGCCTCTCTTGCCTGTTTAGCTACTTTGGCTTCGTTGTCAGCAATGATTCGCTTGCGCTCTTCTTCAAACGCCTTTTCCTTGAGTTCACGCTCACGTGCCTCCTTCTCAAGCTTAGCCGTGTTCTCCGCAATGATGCGCGCGCGTTCTTCGTTCTCTCGCTTCTTCTTCTTCTCCATATCAGAAAGGATCTTCTCACGCTGTTCCTCGGCCTCACGTTGCTCTCTGGCTTGCTTGAGCTTGGCCTCGGCGAGAATCCGCTTGCGTTCGTCATCCTGTTCTCTCTGCTCCCTCTCTAGTTTGGCAAGCATCTTGTCGCGCTGTTCCTCAGCCTCCCTTTGCTCTCTGGACATCTTCGCCCTGTTCTCAGCGATGATTTGAGCTTTCTTCCTCTCCTCGTCGATATCGCGTCGCTCGCGGTCTCGGTCTTCCCTCTCTCGCTTCAACTCCCAATCGCGACGCATACTCTCCTCCATTCTCTTGATGTTTTCCGCTTCTTGCTCACGGTCCCTTCTATCATGGATGAACTCAAGCTCAACCCTGCGCCTGGCCAATTCTTCTCGTCTCTCGGTTTCCCTCTCCCAACGTTCTCGTTCAGCCTTCTCCTCGGCTTCTTCAAGGCGTTGTTGCGTTAGTGCCTCTTGTATCTTATCCTTGTAGCCATCTGACGAGTGATGACGTCTTTCCCTTTCGAGTTGCTGTTCAGCGTCCCGAAGCCGCTGCTCAGCAAGTGTCAACTTGACTTTGTCCTCATAACTGCGGTCTGGCGAGTGATGATGGTATCGCTCCTGACGCTCCCTCTCAAGCCTATCTTCGAGATCTCTAAGGCGTTGCTCAGCAAGTGTCAACTTGATCTTGTCTTCGTAGTTCGGCTCGGGAGCACGTTGATGCTCATACTCGTGCCTAGAGCGCGATCGATGCTCCTTCTTTATGTCTGCTCGCAGTGCAGCGATATTATCTTCAAGGTCCTCAAACCCACCAGGCATGCGTCGGCCACGGGGACTGGCGTCTTGACCCTTCTGCTCAGTGCGTACATGGGGGTGACTATCATTATCCAGGTGACTGGTGTTGTAGATTGTCACGTTGGGAGCAGGCGCATGACCTTGTGAGCGAGTTCGATGGAGACCTGTTGTATAGTGCACTTCAGGAGCCAGAAACTCTGTCGTGCGACGACCGTAGTCAGGACGATAGACCTCGTCGTCTTGGACTCTCCGCGGTGGAGGTCGGGGTGCGGGGGGATGAACATGACGGGTGTGAATGTTCAAAGTGTCCTTTGTGACTTTGTGCCTCTGCCACTCATCGTCCGTCGAGTAACTCGGGTCCCAGTCGGATGCTCGTGGCATAGTGGGCGAAGAGGCTGAAAAGAAGAGTGAAAAGTAGAAAAAGTGTCCCGACAGTTCAGTCTGAAATCTGAGGTGAGGACAAAGCAGAGCAATCAATCCAAAACCTTTGGGTTGGTCTCAGTTGCGGCGTGGACACACAGAGCGGGGTCGACGCTGAGGGGGCGGCACAGCAGCAGAGGTGACACGGTATAAAGAGAAGGTAACGTAAGAAAGCAGAAATGTCAGCAAAGGTGCGGCTGCAGCAGAACTTGAAGGAATTGCGCCCCTCTTGCTGGAATGGGGGCTGAAAGCTGCCTGATCACTAGCGGCATCCTCATGCGCCCGGTCTTGTGAACACAAATCAGCCGGAAGGCATATTTGACCTATCAACGATAGTTTAGAAGGCCGTCCACATGCCTGCATCCCCTCTGCGCTGTTGTAGCGCTGCAGTGTGCGATTCTTGCGACGGCTTTACCCTACATCCTTCGGTCTCTCCAGCTAGCGGCACGAGGATGGTGATGGTTTGGTGGGGCATGTCGAAAATAACACTAATCAAGCGCCATCAAGCGCCAAAGCCTCCATCTACTCTAGGCTGGGGGCGGAAGTGACATATCAAGTAAGCCCTGTTAGTGTACAGCGCTGCTATCAAGTAACCCGATCAATCTCCAAGTGTCAACTTCGTGGATACTCCCACTCCGTTGATCTCCCTTTGACGCGCGCTCCAAGACACATGTTCTCCATGCTTCAGCGCCTCCTGAAACAGCTCCGCTCGCGTGCGACCCGCCGAGGTATCGTGACCAACAAGCTGATCGGAGTAAGCCTTCATGTGCCCGGGGCCGCGTTTTCGGCTAGAGCAGCCCCAAGATCGTCTTCGATAGCCACAGCTCTTCAGCCGCACCTTTCCAGTCAGGGTCGGTCCGAAAATCCAGGCTTTCGGTCTTCATTAGATGGTGTGAACTTTGACGAGATAGGTATTCCGTGAGAGACGTTAAGATGCAGATCGTTTATGCCATTTGAACACTCCATTGTGCATATGAGCGAAGAGGTGTCTAGTCGAGTGTCGGCGCCAGCAACGCCGGTCATGCAAGTATCGTACAATCGCAATCATATCTTCTCCTCGACGACTTCCTTCAGACTCTCCGCTCGCCGAATCAGCTCTTCGTAGACTGTCCAGGCAAGCGCACTGCTCATTGCCTTCCTCGCGATCCTAATACCAAGTCCATCGAACATGCTACGCATGCCCTCCTCCGCAAGCATCTTCTTGCTTGCCTGCACCATATTGCCGTACTTATGAGGCATAAGCTGTATACGCGTCTTGATAGCATCGAAGGGATTCGTAATAGTTGTCCCCAGCCCCGCTGCAGCAACACCCGAGATGAAGTTTATCCCCGCGGATGTGCTGGTAGACAGCTTGGTGGCAGTGCCGGACGTCTCTTCAATCTTGGTTGCGAGACTAGAAAGTTTTCGTTTCGACTGCTCGTAGAAGAGGACGTAGAGGCCCGCGTAGGGTGCATCGCGAACGGCTGTTGCGCCGAAACCAGCAAAGAAGCCTTTGAGTCCTTCTGTTCGGAAGATGTCTCGAGATGCGGTGAAGAGCGAATTGTACGAGTACAAGCTACTCTCATATCGCACTTTCAGCACGGTTATCGGCATCATGATGAAGCCCGCCCATGTCCGCGCAAAGGCTCCCGTTGCCAGATTCGCGGTGTTGCTCAGTTTGGGTAGAGAGCTCGAGTGCTCCGCGCCTTTGACTGCTGCATCGCTGCTGCCCGCCGCGACCAGACTCGCTCTATGCCGTAACGCGTTGAGACTTGAAAAGTATATGGCAGAGCCAAACCCTGTGCGCAGGGTACTTGGTAATGTGCCCCTCCAGAACTGACGTATCGGGTTCGGTCCGCTGGCTATGGACTGGATGGTACCGAGGAGGGTGCTCGAGCGGGATTGTTGGACGCGGGTCTTGAGGAGGTCGGCGGGTTGGAGAAGGACGGCAGACAGGATGCCTGAGTTTAGGCCGGCGAAGAAGTGGACTGCGCAATTGTTAGTGACTGGTAAACGCTAGCTGTCGCAATAGCAATTATGCTCCTCGCTCTTTCCACTTACAGTAGGACGACGAGCGCTTTCCGCGGGCGCCATCTGACATTGCCGAGGCGTCAAGTATTCAATTCCTATTTTAAGAGATCTGAAGCTGCAATACGCATCATGGTAACAGCCCTGGAAGACTGGCCGCAAATATTAGGGTGAGAGAGTAACAACGTGTCTGTCCGTCTCACGCGAAAAAGTGTCATGACGACATGTTCCGAGCCTCGGCGAGTCGGTGATATTTTCGCTTGCGTCTGGTACCGCGTCTATCAACGATGCATCCTTGATGAACTCATGAACTCCGTAGACATTGTTAGCATCGTAATCCGAAAATCCGTTGTCCAAATTAAAACAACTGGCCAGAAACGCATTCATCATGTCGCATTATCTTGATCTTAAGCTCAATCAATATTACGAAGTAGCACCTTCTCAACCCTGTCATACATCGCTCCATACATCCCAGACATGACTCCAGAAGCCTATCAGTCACGTACTCGGTCCTCCATCAGTCCTCATCATCATCGTCGTCGTCTCCAAAGATAGCTTTGAAAACATCCTCACTCGCCCGATCATTCGAAAGCGCCTCATTCTTCTCCACGTCCACAGCTGCATGCCCACTCTGTTCTGTAGCCACAGCTGCAACTGGGACAGCAGCTTCCGACGCCTGTCCCATCCAAGCCGGCCGCTGGAGCGCAGGACCGTTAGTCAAGAACTCATGTTGCAGCTTCTCCATAGCCGACTTGGACACTGCTTCTTCCGTCTGCGATCTGAAGTGGCTTTCGCCAGCATCAAACTCCGGTGGCATGTCTGGCGGGGGCTTGACGTTGAAGCGTTTGCAAAGGAGTCGCGATGGGTAGAAGGGGAAACTACTTCGAGTCATGGGACCGTACATGCCTAGCTTCGCCGCCTGCTCTGCGGGATCTTCTGGCTTTGCGGCTGGCTGTCGTAGAGGGTTCGCATTCGCTGCTCCACCATCGTTTCCGTTCAAGGTTGAGGATGACGCGGATGTGAATCGGGAGGCCATAATGCCAGTTGTGGGTTTGAAGACTTCTGCAGCATGTGCAAACTCCTGTAGCTCTTTGATCCAGTCGGAGACTGATACGCCCTCCCTTCGTTCTGGCAGGTCCTCTTTCAGTCCTGCTTTCAACTCTAGGAAGCCAACGTAACGTGCACGCTTCTGTATGTCCTCAGCATAAGGCATCCAGCCCGTCGCACCCTTCGCGAGGGCCGCGGCTGCCACGCTCTTATCGAGAGAAGGCACGAGACTCCACAGATCTTTTGGTAGGGCTTTGCTTGCGGGCAGATGTCCTTCAGGAGCAGCTTCCCCAAGGCCCTGGGGCAGATCGGCTTTACCAGATAACGCAGCCAACCGATCTCGGGCGTCCTTGGGTATAAAGTCGAAGATGGACTTTCCGGGCAAAGCTTTCTCCCCCAAGAGTGCCGAACGCCCTTTTGCATCCAACGTTGACGCTTTCGCTGCGTCTGCTACAGATTGGTAGTCTTTCGATTCTGAAGTCGGAGTGGCACTTTTCGAAGATTTCCAACCTGGAGGTATCTTCGGTGGAGGATATTTAGGCTTGCTGGTGAGTTCGGTGAGACCGGCCGCGAATGTGAAGCCACTCAACGGAGATCTCCCATCTATAGATGGCCTGCTCAGCGAGACCAAGGCTTTGGACGAACTCTTCTTCGAGACAAACACATGCTTCTCTCCTGCTCCTGGCTTGGCGAATTTACTGGGCTTCTTCCCCTTCTTCTCCTTGCCTATGGTCTTGTTGAACGTGATCTTCGGACCCAATTCGTACGGGTCTTCGTCATCCGAGCCGGTATCGTTGAGCACGCCAACGCCAAAGGAAGACTTCTTCAGCGCAGGCTTCTTCACAGTCGATGCCTTCTTCGGAGCTTCAAGATAATGCAGGTCGAACTTGGATGAACGGTCCGTGGCCTCTTCTTCCACAGCACCCAGGCGGGCTTCCGACGTGTATCCCAGGCCTTTGCGACGGACCTCTTCTCGTGGCAGAGTCATAATGCGAGCATCTTGAGGCGCAAACATATGAGCTGCATCATCCTTGGAACCGGATGCGCCATCTTCCAGGTCAGCATTCCGGCGCACTTTGCGACCAATGCCCTGATCTCGCCGCCAGCCCATCTTCTGCGCAATCTTGACGCCCATTGTCTCCTCCTGGGTCACAAACAGGCCGAACAATCCATCGTCGTTCGCTTGTCCAGCTTCGCCTATGCCGGCAAAGTTCTGCGCAGTCTCCAGTTGGCGCGACTCGGCTGCTGCTGCCAGATCCTCCTCGTCCATAAAATCTTCGGCTCGCTGGGTCGGGCCATTCGGCTGGTCTTTGTTGCGGTTTGCGCGCGAGGAAACGAAGGTTTTCGGGGTCCATCCTTCTTTAGATCCAACTGTATTGAAGTATCTTAGCATAGTCAAGAAGTCTTGCGTTCGTCAAGATATGGCTCGGAAACTTACCCTGCACTGAAACCTCCTGTGAATGCGCCGTGGAGTCTCCGGCGACCTCGCTCGTCCGTCACGGTCTGCTTCCACACGGGCACGAAAGCGCCATCATCGGCCTCTTCTTCGGGAAGCCCGGTGCCTAGGGATATGTAGGTTGTCGGTCCGCCGCGAGAGCGCTTTTGCGCGTTGGTCGGGGAAGGCGCGCGCGGCCGTTTGTACGCCATTGCGAGAGATGTCGGGAGTGGAGTTGCGCAGGCTGTGGGCGATTGTTTCGGGACCAGATTCCTTGAGCCAGATTTGGCTAACGCAATCCGTAGACCAGGTTCGTCACGCAGTCCAGCAGTCACCAGCCAAGCGAGGGAAAGTTGAAGCGGATCACGAGTAAGCGGCCGATGGGTGACTAATCAGCCGCGATGCTATTGGCTGAGGGACGCTTACCCAGCGACCAAGCGCAGTCGGACCACGTCCGGTAGCCAACTCAACAAGCCGCACGGGGACTATAAAGTGCACAGTTGTCTACGGGTATGAGTTTCACGTGTCGGTAGAATTCGCAGCGCTC
This sequence comes from Alternaria infectoria, assembly GCF_024043175.1. Taxonomy (NCBI): domain Eukaryota; kingdom Fungi; phylum Ascomycota; class Dothideomycetes; order Pleosporales; family Pleosporaceae; genus Alternaria; species Alternaria infectoria. The sequence continues at coordinate 100,021 of NW_026250719.1, read as the reverse complement.
AGCTCAAGTGACTGGACTGCCTGCCGTTGGACTAAGACAAAGGAGTTAGTAGGCAGAGTGGGCCCGATGATGTAGTGCCGCGCCTGGGTCGAGCGGCCTAATGAGCAAGCAAGGCTGGTGTCCGGCTAAGCTCGTTGAGACCCTGATCAATGGATAGGTAGAGCTGGAGCGCAATCTTGTGAGGTTGAGGCAGCGACAGAGAGAAAAGCGTGCCTCCTGAGGTATTTCTTTGACAGGACTGAGTTAAGACAAGGAGGACCGCAGAAACAGGGTGGACGCATTGTCCCGAAGGAAAACCTACCCCACGACAGCGGCCTGGCGTTGGGCGACGAGCTAGGCGTGGAGCGAGAGAGCTATCGTGTTTGACCTCCGCCCAGAAATAGCCATAACAACACAGCACATGCACTCGGGCGGGCGCAGTACATGCTTCTCTCGACGTCGATGCTGCATCTCTCTGCTGTAACCCGTGTGCTGCATCCGTCCCAGCAGACGCCTATCTAGACCAGCCTACCAACACGCCGGTGCCAAGTTTGGCGACTGCCATCTACCGGCCCCTAACCTCTTGTACCCTTACGCCGCAGTACCCACCGAGGACAACAAAGTAATCTCTCCACATTGTCACGATAGCCTTGCTGCTTGCGGCTCTGCGCTCGCTCCACGCCCAGTGCGTCTGTGCTAATCGAGGCCCGCATCTGCTCCCTGCGTTGCGCGTAACCGTGGTAGAGGCAGCGCATTCACTATGTCGGCCGCCGCCCCATCATCGCCCGCCGTCGTGCGCAACTCTTCTTCGTCGCGCAGATCCATCGACCGCCCCCATCGCTCCCAGAGCCAGAGCCAGCCCACCGCCAGCCGCGCGCCCGCCCGCCATCAGCCAGGCGGCCTCCCCAACGTCGCCCGCCGAGACTACGAGCAGAGCAACGTCGCCCACGAGCAGCCTTCACCGCAGCCCTCACGACGCAGCGAAGACCCAGGCCGCACCGAAGCCACCCGCCGGAGCCACACGCGGTATGCGTCTGACGCGTCGACGACTTCCGCAATGCCCGTCAATGGCGTAGCTGCCGAAGCCAGGCCGGGCCAGCCTCAGCCCGTCAACAAGCGCAGGACCACCATCACCGCACCCAGCACCGGAACATGGGCCCTCGGAAAGACCATTGGCGCCGGCAGCATGGGAAAGGTCAAGCTGGCCAAGAATGCCGAGACCGGGGAGCAGGTGTGTACTCTGGTTGTTTACGTGGGGCATGATGGCGCATCCAGCTGAGATAGAGGAACACTCAAACACGTACTAATCACAACAGGCCGCCGTCAAGATCGTCCCGCGACAATCCCAAGACCAGCACCAGAGCGCCGCCGACCGCGAACGAGCCGACCACTCCAAAGAAGTCCGAACCGCCAGAGAGGCTGCCATTGTCAGTCTGCTGAACCATCCCTACATATGCGGCATGAAGGATGTCGTGCGCACAAACTTCCACTGGTACATGATGTTCGAGTTCGTCAATGGTGGACAGATGCTCGACTACATCATCTCCCATGGCCGCCTCAAGGAAAAGCAGGCGCGCAAGTTCGCTCGACAGATTGCCAGCGCCCTGGACTACTGCCACAGGAACAGCATTGTCCACCGGGATCTCAAGATTGAGAATATCCTTATCAGCAAGATGGGCGACATCAAGATTATTGACTTTGGACTGAGTAACTTGTTCTCGCCTAGGAACCAGCTCAAGACATTCTGTGGAAGTCTGTACTTTGCCGCCCCCGAACTCCTCCAGGCCAAACAATACACTGGCCCGGAGGTCGACGTCTGGAGTTTTGGCATTGTGCTGTACGTGTTGGTCTGCGGAAAGGTGCCGTTCGATGACCAGAGCATGCCACAGCTCCATGCCAAGATTAAGAAGGGTCATGTCGATTATCCTCCATGGTTGTCCGCAGGTATGTTACGCCGACTTACAACTCCATACTGAGCTAATATCCCCCCAGAATGCCGCAACCTCATCCACCGAATGCTGCAAACTGACCCCACCCAGCGACTGACCCTCTCGGAGATCATGAGCCATCCCTGGCTTACCAAGGGATTCAACAGCCCTCCCGAAAACTACCTGCCCCACAGAGAACCCGTGCAACTACCTCTGGACAGCGAGATCATTGAGAAGATGCAGGGATTCGACTTCGGTACAACGGAGTACATCACCACGCAACTGACCAACGTGATTCAGTCAGAGGAATATCAACGCGCTGTGCGAACAGCCGCCCGCAAGGCGACTGCACAGACACCAGAAGCGGAGAAGAAGAAGGGCATATTCGACTTTTACAAAAGACGCACTTCAATCGGAAGTCGAGAGCAGCTGACTGCGTCGTCATCCGAGGACATTCAGCGGGGAATGGATCCAGTCAACGCATACAGTCCTCTCCTCTCAGTCTACTTCCTGGTCAAGGAGAAGAGAGATCGTGAACGGCAGGAAGCCAACCCAGGTCCTGTTGCCATGCCCCAGGAGCCGGACGAAAAACCCTTGAAAATGCCAGATCTTCCGCCACCGCCAGCGGCATACACCAACTCAGCTGCCTACGAGATGGCTGGCGAAAAGCCCACAGGTGGAAGGTCGCGACCAAGGGCAAGGACCCACGGTGAAGATGACATCACCGAAGGTCTGAAACGAGTCGACCTAAATAACCCGCCCCCGGTGTTGCCGCCTCAGGTTGAGCAACCGAAGAAAGAGGGTGCTGCCGTAGGTCTGTTGCGCCGCTTCAGTACCAGAAAGTACAGGAGTCATGAGAAGGACCGGACCGTTGAGCCCTTGCCTCCGCCAACTCCAGCAGTCGCAATTTCCAGTCCCGCCGAACCCGCACCGACCCCAGCGCCAGCCACCGTGCCGAGAAAGAGCTTCAGCATTCGAAGACCGCGCGGTCGCGAAGGAGGTTCTGCCTCGTATCTCCCAGACAGCGCCAACAATCAACCCGAGCTACTCTCACCTCCCGGGACTGGTAACAGCGCTGCGCGGAAACTAAAGGCACTCGGTCGCTCCACCAGCGTCAACTCGGCTGATCTCCGGAGACGACTCAGTCGACGCGGTCGATCTTCGGAAGACCCTGGAAACCCTCCGCCCACGAGTGGATCAGACAGAACAGATAGATCCGAGCTGAGCGCGAACAAAGTTCGGCCAAACACCGATGCTGCTTCCGACGATCTCACTTCGAGCCCGCGGCCCATGCAAGCTTCCCGAGCGAAATCGCTGGGCCATGCGCGAAGAGAAAGCATTCAAGCGAGGAGGATGAAGAGGGAGGCAGCAAAGGAAGCCAACGTACCCGAAGAGACAGATGCAGAGCTTGCAGAAGCGCAAGCAGAAGCTAGTCGGAGTCCAGATGCTGTGAAGCCTGTGTTCCTCAAAGGTCTTTTCAGCGTCTCAACGACAAGCACCAAGCCCCTTCCCATCATTCAGGATGATCTAATAAGGGTGCTCGACCAGCTGGGTGTTGAGTGGACCGAAGTCAAAGGTGGCTTCCGATGTCGACATGCACCTAGCATCGACATGAACAAACCCATGGACTCGCCAGCGTCCCCACCGAGCGGAGGACACAAGAGAAAGATCAGCTTCGGCGGCTTCATGGGTGGTGACAGAGATCGCGACGAGTTCCGAGACAACCACCGAGCACCCGGGACACCGAAATCGCGATCACGGCCATCGCCTGCGGATCAAAGCTACACGAATACCGATGAGTCTGACGGCAGCGAAGAACGCGACGAGCGACGACCACGACGCGCATTAGCGGCGGGCGAAACATCGACGCAGGTGCAGAGCGACATGGGCTCTAGCATGAGTCTGGTGTTTGAAATCTTGATCGTCAAGGTTCCGCTGTTGACGCTGCACGGAATCCAGTTTAAGAAAGTGGATGGGGGCACATGGCAGTACAAGAATATGGCTCAGACTATTCTATCGGAGCTAAGACTTTGATTGACGATTAGTTCGAGTACAGATAAGAAGAAGAAGAAGGGGTTTAGGCGTTTTTCTCTTTTGATTATTTCGCGGGCATTGGTAAGCATGGTTCACTTCTACACGAGGGGCTTTTGTTATGTTGCAATTGTAATTCTTTTAGTGTGGGGAGGGCTTGGTTTGGCTGGAAGCACCGTTTTAAGGGTGAAGACACCCACGAATTTCATATGTTTATTCTTCTGTTGTTCTGAGGTAGGGGTGAGAGCGGGGAGTAGTAGATGAGACGAGATGGTTTTTGATCTCGTTTTAGGAATGTTGAATCGCTTTCTGAGTATTCTTGCGGAGTGTGTCTGCTCGGGACCCTTGCGGTGAATGAGGTGCAAATACTAGCAACACATAGCTGCTGAGACAGATTTACCGTGGTGAAGCTTTCTGTATGCAGTTCTATCACTACACGGGCGTGCCATGCTAGAAGGAAGGCACGGTGGAGCTCGCACCTTATACAAGAGAAAAGCTGAACAGGTCTTGAGCCTACATCGACGTTGGGTCACCTAACTTGCGTGTTTTCATGCTGATGTAGGCTGCAGGCCTCTTCGGTTTTTTCCCTAGATTGACGTGCTCGGTTTCTTCCGACATCAGAACCCTCATGACTTGGGATAACCCCTCTCCATCCGATGAGTTGGCGCGTGGACGTGCTGTTGAGGGGTATTCTGGAGGGGCTGCTGTGCGCCAGTTGTTGGACAACAGCGCCGGCGATGGGGGTGGAGGTGATGGAATGGGTTCGGGCGCAGGCAAGCGTGGGCTGGTTCCTTGGTCCGGACTAGACATCGACTCCTTTTTGGCAAGCACTTTGTTGACAGGTAGACGACGGAGCTGATAAGATGAGGCCGTTTTCGTGCGTCTTTCATGGACCCGCGGATGTCTGACAGAAGCATAGATCTGTCAACTCATTCTAGATCTCGATGCCAGATTCACTTGCACAATCACTCCATACAAGAACAACTCTGACCAGGTTTGCAGCCTCAATCAAGATAAAAATATGCAAAGGAGATAATCTAATGTAAATCTTAGCTCTAGGTTGTTTAGATCTTTTTCTTAAATAAAGTGCAATAGAGAGAGTAGCGCATTAGTGACTGCGCGAAACTCAAAGACATCATATCCACGTGTACAAGCGTATCAACTCGATTCGTACTAAGATTATTGCTCTTGCTGGGTCGATCTGTATTGAGTTTCTTGCACCCTCCGCGTTCGGGTTTACAAGATGCATAGTATTGTTTGGTCCTAGAATACATGTTCTCGGCTGGATTGAGCTATTCCTGGGATGCTGTTTACAAAACGGCGTGTTATCCACGAGCTTACTCCGTGTGCATCGCGCAGATGTTGGAGCGCATCTTCAGACAGTGGTGAGACCATTGGCGATCAGTTGCTATAACGTGTTTTTGTTCAGCATCTTCTTGTATGAGGTGAAAGTATGTAGAGATAGCTGCTTTACTGAGGAAGCATGACGCCAAAAATAGCTGACTAACCGTGGAAGGCCCCGGCGCTAGCGGGGTGTTTCGCGACTCCATGAGTGCTCTCGAGTGCTGCCAGACTCACCACGTCCGATTTCCCCACCGCGTGACCTCGCAAGCAATCGCCGCCTCACCATATAAAGTCGCGCAAACCTTCTTATCTTACCTCCACCACACAATCAATACGAACCTGTCGGTAATCGCGGCCAATGCAACATTTCCTCGCGCAACAGCAGCAGCAGCAGCAGCAGTACGGCGACTGGCCCGCTCAAGCTCAAGCCCATGGCCATCACCAGCAACCGCAGCACCATGTAGGCCAGCACGGACAACACCAAGCCCAGGCCGCCCAGCTGCACGCTCAACAACAACAGGCCCAGGCCGTCCAGGCGGCTGCCCAGCGACAGTACCACCAACAACTCGCCGCCAGCAATGGCACCACCCTTCCCGGCAACAACGCCGTCCCCCGCGGCCCCGCGAACGACGTCCAGACCACCGATATCGGAATGACGGAGGAGAACAGGCGCGTCTTGGAGTGGATAGCCCAGCTCATGAAGCCTGCCACGCGTGAGGCTGCGCTTCTGGAATTGAGCAAGAAGCGAGAACAAGTTCCTGAGTTGGCTCTGATCCTCTGGCACTCTTTCGGTACGCGAATTGTGTTGTCGAAAATGCGACGGGATACTAACGACTCCAGGTGTCATGGCCTCGCTCCTCCAAGAGATCATCTCCGTCTACCCTCTGCTCAACCCGTCGCAGTTGACCGCTGCTGCTTCTAACCGTGTCTGCAACGCTCTTGCGCTTCTCCAGTGTGTCGCTTCGCATACCGAAACTCGCGGCCTATTCTTGAGCGGTAAGTCAGACATCGCACCGAGGCGACGTAGCTAATGCACTCATAGCGCACATCCCGCTCTTCCTCTACCCGTTTCTCAACACAACGTCCAAGTCGCGGCCTTTCGAATACCTGCGCCTTACATCTCTCGGTGTCATTGGCGCTCTTGTGAAGAACGACTCTAGTGAAGTTATCAACTTCCTCCTCACAACTGAGATCATCCCGCTTTGCCTGCGTATCATGGAGACTGGCTCGGAGCTCAGCAAGACAGTGGCCATCTTCATCGTTCAGAAGATCCTGCTAGACGACATCGGTCTTGCCTACATCTGTCAGACCTACGAGCGCTTTTACGCTGTCGGCACCGTACTCAGCAACATGGTCAACCAACTTGTGGAGCAGCAAACCGTTCGCCTGCTCAAGCACGTTGTTAGGTGTTTCCTTCGGTATGCATACTCCATGTCCGTCTTTTGTACTTGTAACTAACTTTGCCAGCTTGAGCGATAACGCTCGCGCTCGCGAGGCGCTTCGCCAGTGCTTACCAGAGCCTCTCCGCGACGCCACCTTCTCCTCTGTTCTTCGAGACGACGCAGCCACTAAGCGCTGTCTTGCTCAACTCTTGATCAACCTCTCCGACAACGTCGTCGATGCCGCCAACAACCAGCAGCTCATGCACTAGGAGACATGCAATGGGGAGCACAAAACACCTCCTCTGCACATCTGGCACATCTGGCACAGGTATCTTCGATGATCTTGAATACCTCTCCTTCGCCTTTTGTATATTTCTAGCTTCGGCTTTTGCTTCATTTGGCGCGGCAGTACGCGTAGACGACATACCCCTCAGTTGCGATCGGATTGGGCTTACGAAAATGGTGCGGCGGATACGGCGTTAGGGTTTCTCACACGGGATACCCCGTAGCAATACTGTGCTTGGGCACATGCTACTTCATTTAACTTGTGTTTATCGACTTTGTTCTTCTTACTCTCATGGTTATGGCGAGGAGTTTTCGGGCATTGCATGGCGTAGTGCACTCATCAATGCACGGATTCTAGGAGGAAAAGTCAAGTGTATAGTATCATTTTTTATTTCTTCCATGCATGCGAGCAATGCAGAAGCATGTTTCATCGACATTCGTGCAAGCTAGTCGTGATGTAATCTTTGTAATTGCCAAAAGTGACATGAAGGTTTTCAATGCAACCCGTCTGGGGTATGTGTGGAATGACATGCGACGTATCCCTTTAAGGCACAGTTTGACGGCGATATCCATAGCAGAGAACACGAGCATAGGCGAAATGTTATTTTCTATGTCGACGTTGGAAAGTGACTGCCATCAGTCGGGCCAAAGCGGACTAGCGCGGACTTCGCTAGCGGCGAAACGGCCACAGTCAAGCGACAAATCCGCCGCCACTTTTCTCTCTTCTTCAACCACCACCGCTACAGAGCCACCAAAGGAACCGATATCCTCTGGGAGACACATCAGCCAACATGTCGAAAATCTCTGTCGCCGGCGTTCGTACGAACGTTCAACAGCTCCTTGAGTACTCCAACGAGACCAAGAAGAGGAACTTCCTCGAGACCGTCGAGCTCCAGATCGGCCTCAAGAACTACGACCCCCAGCGTGACAAGCGTTTCTCCGGAACCATCAAGCTTCCCACCCTTCCTCGTCCTCGTAAGTCGATACTGGTGCGCAGACGAAAAAGCGCATGCTAACAAGTTCAGGCATGAGCATCTGCGTTCTCGGTGACCAGCACGACATTGACCGTGCCAAGCACCATGGTGTCGATGCCATGAGCACTGATGTAAGCATCCTCTGAAGTCTTTCGCTTAGACATGTCTAACAATTCCACAGGACTTGAAGAAGCTCAACAAGAACAAGAAGCTCATCAAGAAGCTTGCGAAGAAGTACGACGCCTTCGTTGCCTCCGACGCCCTCATCAAGCAGATTCCCCGTCTCCTCGGACCCGGTCTCTCCAAGGCCGGAAAGTTCCCCACACCCGTCTCGCACGCTGAGGACCTCGCCAACAAGATGAACGAAGTCAAGTCCACCATCAAGTTCCAGTTGAAGAAGGTTCTGTGCATGGGTGTCGCTATCGGCAACGTTGGCATGACTGAGGACGAGCTGATCGGTAACATCATGTTGGCCATCAACTACCTCGTCTCGCTTCTTAAGAAGGGATGGCAGAACGTGGGCTCCTTGACCATCAAGGCTACCATGAGCCCCCCCAAGCGTCTCTACTAGAGAGTTGGTCGCTACGTCTGCTGGGTCATGTCGTGGTGAGCTGTCGAAAGATGGCTTGTCATGAATCACGATCTCACGGAATCTCGATGGAACGAACATTGGGTCTAGCTAGCTTGAATGCATGCATGAACCCATAACTATTGCCTTTGCCGTGAAACCATACGATGATTGCGCCTTAACCTCCACCCTGAACCTGCGCATGCGATGAACCTGAATGGCGTCACTGAGGTCTCGACCTTCACTTTGAACACAAGCTATCCCGTTGCAGCCTGATATCCGCGCTCCCATCTCGAATTTTCACCTCGCACGGCCAACCACCCACTCTACCAACCTCTCCCGCCTTGCGCCCCACCGCCGAACTTTTCCCATCCAAAACTGCAATCCTCTGTGCGCAGCGCTGACTAATCCCCACTCTAGCTCCTTGGCACCGCATACAAAACCACGCCCGCCTCCGTCCCTCGTTCTGCTTCCCCATCATCAGTTAGGAAATCTACATCCTATGTATATTATCGTGGCTCCACGCAAGTGGCATGCTGAGAGTTGTCCCTCCTTTCTCTGTGGACAGTTCTCCGTTCCCGGCCCCGTAGATCGATATCCGCCCGTCATCCTTACCAATTGCAATTATCCGTGAAAAGATGGATTGGAGTTGTGGGACGGTGTGGGACACCTTTTGTCTGTGAATGTGCTGTTTGTGATTCAGTTCTGGCTTCGGCGCTTAACTCATCGGAGTTTGGTCGCTGGGATGATACTGTCTTGTCTTCGTGCACACATGATGTTGCAATGCTGCGCAGAGCTTTTCGAAGTTTTTGTGGGGCATCTCAGCTCAACGCGATGCGACTTGACAGATGCTATGCTTCAAACACACGCGACATCAGAGTGCACCAAAGCTATCATCGGCGATGCCTTACTACGTGTAGGGTATATCAGGGTTGAACTTGGCTGTGCATATCGCCCTGCCCGCGTTCGATGGCCCAGGATCGGCCCTGTAGCTTGCTGCACCTCACGTTCTCTGCTCAGACTCCATGGCTGCGTCCGGATATGCAATGAGATGAGATTATATGTTCTGCCACATTATGTATCTATGCACCGTCTACACAAGTCCACCTCATCGCCGTTGTGTGTCCCTCCACCTGTCGAACGCCACCTCAGCAGACTCGCTCGTCATGCCACACCGTTCACCCAGCATACTCCATGTCCTCATCCTTATGATCTTCTCCACTGCCCTCTCATTGCGCATGAGCATAGCCAAGCTCTCCGTCCTCGCCTCCTGTGGGAAGTAGCGCCCCGAGTATGGATCTAATCGCTCATCCACGGTCCTCTCTCTCGCTTTGGCGTCTTCGATCTGCCGTAGTACACTGTCCGGATCGTCTGGGTCTGGCGATGTTGCGACACCGGCGCAGTAGTCTAAGACATCTGATCGCACTGCCCAGCTCGGGAACAGCACCTTCTCCTTGAACCCCTCACATTGCTCTGGCTGTAGCGACCGACCATGATCAGGTGACGGCAGCTGTCGTGTGCTTGTAGAAGTCGGATCGAAGCCTCGTTGTGCGGGTGTGAGGAGGGCGTTGAGGTTCTGTGTTATGGAGTCGTCGATTGCGCCGCGCGATATGCGGAGGAAGTCTGTTTCAGCCGACTTGCGCATTAGTTAGTGAGCTGGCTAGCAAGTCTATGAGAGTGCTGACCTCGCAGTGCGGTTTGGTTGAAGCAGAATTGTGGCGTGAGGCGAGGTGCCGCAGATGGTTTCGACATTTTGGGGGGCGAGGAGGACTGAGAGGAGGTAGCAGAGATAGACGGCTCCGAACGTTTCCAGAAGTAGTTCGCCAGCTTGAAGTCAGTTAATATTAGTAAACACGGTGTTTTGTAGAGCTGTAAAGTTGCAGATGTCAATGCTGGAGATGCCGCCTAGTCCATGGCGTGTAATGATGTCAGCACCCCATTCAAGGGAAAATAGGACAGCTACCTCTGCAAAGCACAACTATAGACAGAAAAGCTAAGAGAACTACATTGCCTTTGCATCTCACAGCAGTGTATTTCCAACACTAATGTAGGCTGCAAGGCACTTGTTCAGTTTTCCCGTGAACGCGATATCAGCAAGGGTCTGCTCGCTCGAGGTTCGCGTTTGGCAAGCGCGTAGGAGGCGCGCTTTGATACCCGTGGACGCGCCTGCCGCCTGGAACACCATGCCCTTCCGCTTCGCTGCCTGTTGCACTTCAACAACACGACTCCATTTAAAGTCAGCGCCCTCAATCCGATTGTTGCAGTCGTCTTCCATCTTTCTACGCCGCAATTGCCCTCAGCAGCCTGGTGGCGCACACGACACTCGCACTTTCGTAGCCATGGCTCCGAAGCAGGCCACTCTCGGGTATGTAAAGTCTTCTCAGACTACGTTAGGGTGCGGCGACGGCATTGGACTTCTCTTACGAGCCAATTGGACAATGCTTACGGTCTCTGCAGAAAGTTCTTCGGGAAACCCAACGGCGACGCAGCGAAGCAACAGTCGAAACTCTCCTTCTCCACGAGGCCGAAGCCTGCAAAGAAAGACGTAGAGGCCAAAGAGGAACCTAAGTCATCGCCAGAAGAGGTGAAGAAAGAAGAGAATGACGATGTCGATTCAGACGCAGACGTCAGGGCACCTGCCAAGGAGAAGGTAGAGACGGATGACGATGCGATGGAAGTCGACAGTACAACCTCTGAGACTGGAAAGAAGAGGCAAATAAAAGAAGAGGAAGAGGAGGAGTCTGAAGAAGAACCCCCAACAAAACGACAACGGAGAAAGCCGGCGCAGGAGAAGGAGAAGCCAAAGAAGGCAGCTGCGAAGCCAAAGGCAGACAAAGCGCCAGCAAAGTCGAAGAAGGCGGCTGCTAAACCGAAAGCTGCAACACCAGAGGACGACGACAAGGAAGTGTCAGCGCCGGCAAAGGTCGCAAAGGGCAAGAAGAAAGAGGCGAAATCGTCACCTGTACCCGAGGATGATGTCGACTCAAACAAGGAAGAGGAAGAGATCGTGAGCTCCGAGGAGGAGCCAGAAGAGATCAAGACCAAGGCGAGGAAGAAGGTTCAGACAACGCTTTCGTCCAACACCAAGGACCCATATCCTGACTGGAAACCGGGTGAGCCAGTGCCATACGCCGCACTCTGCACAACGTTCTCGAAGATCGAAATGACGACGAAGCGCCTGGAGATTCTCGCCCACTGCTCGCTCTTCCTCCGCCAAGTCTTGCGACTGACACCATCTGACATGCTCCCAACTGTCATGCTCATGGTGAACAAGCTCGCAGCCGACTACGCAGGCATCGAGCTTGGTATCGGCGAGTCTCTGATCATGAAGGCCGTCTCCGAGAGTACTGGCCGAAACCTACACCAGATCAAGAGCGACCAGAACGAGATTGGTGATCTTGGACTTGTTGCAGCGAAGAGTCGATCCAAACAGCCTACCATGTTCAAACCCAAGGCTTTGACGATTGAAGGCGTACGCAAGGGACTCATGGGCATTGCTACTGTTGAAGGACAAGGTGCTCAAGGACGAAAGGTGGACGGTATCAAGAAGCTCTTATCGGCAGCTGATGCGCACAACTCGGGCAAGCATGTTGACATTGAAAAGAACAAGGGTGGACCTAGCGAAGCCAAGTTCATCGTCCGGACACTAGAGGGAAAGCTTCGATTGGGTCTTGCTGAGAAGACCGTGGTGGTAGCTGTCGCGCAAGCTATGATCTTCCACGATATGTCACAGAAGGGCAAGACGCCATCAACTGAAGACTTGGCAAAGGCTGAGGCTACGCTGAAGACAGTTTACAGTGAGCTTCCTAGCTACGAAGTCATTATACCCGCTATGCTTGAGCACGGTATCATGAACCTGCGAGAGAATTGTCGCCTACAGCCTGGTGTACCGCTCAAGCCTATGCTTGCCAAACCAACAAAGTCAATCACAGAAGTTTTGGATCGTTTTGAAGGCAAGGACTTCACATGCGAGTACAAATACGACGGCGAGCGTGCACAAATACACTTTGTCTCTCACGACGCAAAAATGGAGCTGGCGACTGCTGCTCCCACAGCCGGCAAGAGCGACCGCGGTGTTTCAAACATCTTCTCACGAAACTCGGAAGACTTGTCCAAAAAGTACCCTGATATCCTGGCCAAGCTGCCTACCTGGGTCAAGGAAGGCACCCAAAGCTTCGTTCTTGATTGCGAGACGGTTGCTTGGGACATGGTGGAAAAGAAGGTGTTGCCATTCCAGCAGCTCATGACGCGAAAGAGGAAAGATGTCAAGGTCGAGGACGTAAAGGTCAAGGTCTGCGTATTCGCTTTCGATCTTCTCTACTTGAACGGCGAGGTAGGCTTCTTGATCCCTACTTACTGCATTGTCGCTAACAACCGCAGGCTCTCGTGACCAAGTCCTTCCGTGAGCGTCGTGAACATCTCAATGAAGCCTTCATACCTGTTGAAGGAGAGTTTGCACTCGCCAAGTTTGGCAATACCAACGAGTTGGAAGAGATCCAAATTCTCCTTGAAGACTCCGTCAAGGAAGGCTGCGAAGGCCTCATGGTAAAGATGCTGGACGGACCAGAGTCCTACTATGAGCCATCCAAGCGCTCGCAGAACTGGCTCAAGGTCAAGAAAGATTATCTTGCTGGCGTCGGGGACTCTCTGGATCTTGTTGTCCTGGGGGCCTATTACGGCAAGGGTAAGCGCACAAGCTGGTATGGCGCCTTCCTGCTCGCCTGCTACAACCCCTCGACGGAGAAGTACGAGACTGTGTGCAACATCGGTACCGGTTTCTCGGAAGCGATTCTTGAGACTCTCCACAAGACGCTCTCCGAGATTGTTATCGACCGCCCTAAACCCTTCTATACCCATTCTACCGGCAACAAAGACCAGCCCGATGTCTGGTTTGAGCCGCGCTATGTCTGGGAAGTCAAGACTGCCGACCTAACCCTGTCTCCACGATACAGGGCTGCCGCAGATGAAGTGTCTGGTGGCGGCAAGGGCGTCAGTCTGAGATTCCCCCGATTCATCAAGGAGAGAGACGACAAGAAGCCTGACCAAGCAAGCTCAAGTCGCATGATTGCTGAGATGTACCAGAGGCAGGAGAGTGTCAGCAAAAGCAAGGGCCCGAGTGCTGATGATGACTTTGAATATTGAGGTGGTGATGGTTCAGGTCAAGCGGAATGGGGTACAATATTGCAGGAAGATATTTCATGTCCTGTGACGAGGATTCTATAGCATAGTAACGCCGAAACTTCCAGGTCGTTGACTCGCGACCTATGAGTGAATACTGACTCGCTCATTCGCAACGAAGTACTCGAATAATCGAAAGCTCACATAGTGGACATCTTGGCCTGCTCAACACTAATACCATAACATAGATGCCCTAGTAGTGCATATCTCCTTCTAGTATTGCTATTCATCAAGGTTTCCAAACCACAAGCATGGCCACAATCGACGATATCCTCGCTTACAAATAATCAGTACCACCCCAACGGTAACAAGGCGGCCAGCTTCGTCAAGCAGCCAAGCCGGCCTCCGTCCACTTCACGGCATTCGCCATCGCAGACATCACGCTACGAAGGCAAACACATCGAGAAACCCATGAACCATCGGCCCACAAACAGGCCACACCAGTCCCCACAGCCCTACTTTCTGCAAACTCCACCTTGGCCCTAGCTCCCCTCGCCTTGGGTCTGTGAGCGAAGAGCGGCACGAACCTCCGCGCTCCACTAGGGCGTCGTCCCGACGCAATCTTAGCTTCTCATTGGCCCAACGTGTCTCCCGAACCGATTGCTGCATCCTCGCGTAGCGTGATTGTGGTCTTGAGAGTAGGACAGTGATCGCGATTTGGGGCGGTGCTCCGCGGAACATTTCGCCGGTGTGGGATGGGTTCACCTTTTTTCTTTGACGCAATTGGATTGCCTGTTTAAGATGGGTGTGGATCAGCGCAGGGGATTGGTTTGGATTTGGATTCCGTGGGTGTGGCTAATGTGGTGGGCATGATTGATGCAGGTGGTGGTTGAAAGGGGTGATGCTGGTACGATTATGCTGGTGAGAGACACTTTGTTGTAGTGGATCTGGAATTGTTGGCGCTTGCAGCTTGGAGTCTTCTTGTCTAGATGATACCGGTTCCAATACATTGTGCATGCATCCTTCTCGTTGTTTGTGTCACTGGCGGCGGGAACAACAACTAGGTAGGTAAATCTCGCGAGCGGTGGATTCGGTCTTGCAGATCAGCAGCTTCCGATCCGAACCAAGCCTGTCATCCGAGAAGGGTGTAGGATTAGTCTAGCAGAAAGCTAGAACGAACTGCGAATATAGGTGTAGTGTCTCAAGTTCCATTGAAAAGTCATGCTATGACTAGGCAGTGCAAGGCAGGAGCAAATGCCTATAACCGGCGCTTATAACCTAGCATCAGCGCCAACACACCCTCGCCAGTACCAGAAGGTCGCAGAGATTACTTACAATCGGCGATATACCACAGCACCATGAGTAGCAGTCACAGTACCTGGTAGTCCAAAAGCCCCACTGCGGCACACGCACCCACATCTACCACCCAATACAACTGACATCGGGCAAATCAACCGCGTCCCATTTCCACGGACCGCACTGCCCACACGCCAAACTACCAGCTAACAGTGCCGAAAAACCCATAACCAGAAACAACCCCCCATCCCAACAATCGCATTTGGGGCGACCAAGAAGTGAAACCCCCATTAGTAAACTTTTCGGGTTTAGTTCATCTGCAACAATGCGTATGCAGGGTCCATGACCCGGTGGCGAAAGGCAACGCTACAGGCCACGCGATCGGCGGATAGCGTGGTTAGCGACGTTCTTACATATCCGTGAGGTATCGCAAGAGCTGTGGCAAGATCGAGGAATTCGAATCGAGAAGACGTTTGGTCCGCAAGCGGGCGGAGCGAGTGGGTAATATTGATGTTTTGCGAGGGTGAGTCGTATTGTTTTCTGATAAACCAAGTCGGCTTTAGTTGTACAAGTACAGTCAATCCAATTTCCGAATGTTCCTTTGAACTGGGTGTGCCTTTCTGTGCACTCTCCGGTTCCCTTTCACTTCTCAATTCTTCGCACCTTTTTTGCCCCCGACTGTTTGCATCCTATCCTCTTCCTTATGCACGCGTAGGAATCTGTCTTGAAGCCTCCCCTTCCTTTGGATTGGCAGATTGCTTGCAGATTTCTGCTAAGCAGAAGAAGGAAGCAACCCCCGTTAGGCGCCGTCTCGTGCGTAATGCAACCGCAACAGACCAGTCCAGCTATTTCCGGCGACAGTGCTGCGGCACGCCCTCTACGCCCTCTCCTCCCTGCAGCCTCACCGAGAGTAGAGGCTCCACCATCGCAACCGAAGCGAGCTCGCGTCTCTCTAGCTTGTGCAGCCTGCAGAAGTCGTAAAACCAAGGTACCGACAGACCAAGTACATTGCATGTATATAAAGCAACATCAGCAAAGTAGCCTTCTGATCTTTTGAACCCATAGTGTAACGGCGACCGTCCCATTTGCAGTGAATGCACGTCCCGCGATTCCGTGTGCCAGTACACGGAAACAGAGAACACTCAGTCGAAACGTAAACATCAAGACCTGGAAGAGTTGTTCGAGATGCTCAAGTCGCTGCCGGATGAGGAAGCGAGTGAGATCCTGGCGAGAATCAGGGCTGGTGTGGATCCGAGAGACATTGTTGATAGCGTGAAGCATGGTAATATGCTTGTGCAGTTTGCTGCGACGTTTGGAGAAAGTAGGGGTAGTGTGAGCAGTGAGGTTGATGGAGCTAGTGTGGGCGGAAGTGGAGATTTTTCGGGCGAAATGCAGGAGCCGGGGATGGATGCGGACTCACCATCCAAGCAGAATAGCTGACGAACTGAATCAAAGATACCTGGCATGCGTCGGCATCGACGTGGCGGGTCCATTCCTGGCTGGCCAGGCGTATGTCAGACCTGCGAAATGGCCCTTTTCCAAGTCTATCCCGAGCCTTCGATGCACACCTGATGCATCTATATTCATCGCACGCAGTCGTACAATCATGCGGTGAGATCGTCTTGGTCTGTGTGTCGAAACAGATGGTCCCTGAGTTGTGCCCAAACGTACCTCTGGGATGAATTGCCGGACGTTTGTACGTATGATATCATGTTCTTTCTAAAGAGGTTGATTTCCCATTCATCTTCCGTCCATGTCCAGACGTCATCCTCAAACAATACCTTGAGATCGACCTCTTCGCTATGATACTCGACTTTGACTACGAAACCTTTGGCTCTCAGCCCATGGTAGGTGCGAGCGACAAGTTTCAGGAACAGTGAACCATGATCCCAGCCCGGGCCCAAGTCTTCTTCTTGTCTTATAGCCAAGGTAACAACTCTAGCTCGGGTCTGCATATGGCGACGGTGTTCGTTGTGAGTAGTAACACGTTCAGTGTGTGAAATGTCCAGCAAAGCCGTGACACCATCATTGATCTCTGAAAGATAGTCTTCTCGTGTATACGCCGTTGCATCCGCCGTGCGCGAGCCTTGATCGTGTGTCTTGCTCTCCTGAATCTCGGAGAATTCGCTGTCAGTCAGCGCGTCACACTGGAAGGTCACACGCAGATCCAAATTCCTTGCCAACTCTTCCATGGTAAATCCAACACCAAATGCGTCTCTCCTCACAAAGTCCGCCACGGAAGTGTCGAGCAATAGGCATTCAGCCACGGGATCCTTGTCGTCAATTGGGCGCAGGTCTTTGCCAACGACATCTCGGAATAGCTTGAGAGCCTCTTTAGCGAACACCAGTCCTACGAAAGTCTTGTCGATGAAATGAGGTGGCCGAAGGTTCATGTACAGCATTGATAACCCTGCTGGTGTGTCTGGATCGTGATCTACGCTGAACCAAGGCTCATGGAATAGTTCCCACCAACAGATTACACTGCGAGTCGGATCGTGTTTCTCGTCAGGTTGCCATAACTGCGTGTAGATGTTATCCCGCAGCTCTCGCGGTAAGTTCAAAACACGTGCGACGACGTCCATGTTTGCAGCATTCGTGTAGCGAATAATTGCTGCATGTAAAACATCTGTCAATTGGTCATAGCGACGTAGCCTCTCTTCCACGCCATCCTCCGATGATGCGGTACTCCGGAGGTGAAGTTTACAGTTGAGGCTGGCTCTATGACTGTAATTAACTTTGGAAGCTGACGGCTGTCGCAGCACTTACTGCTTGAGCTCGCGTTCAGCGCAGTCTCGCGCTTGCTCGAATTGCCGATACATTGTTGGCGCGTCTGTATTATAAAGAACCATACCTAGGTAGACCCAGACGTTGGCGAGACGGTTGCGCAGATGATGTAGAGGCAAGGGCAGTCGTTACGAGGCGAGGTACGATTCGTTAGCCACGCCTGCGGGTGACTCATCAAAAGGCGTCCATCCGCAGTAGATATCGACTACAAGGGTACAAGGCTCACTCTTCATTCGTACACGTCCCTGGATGTCGGCTATCACGACCGAAGCTCTGGATAATAGCTGTAGGCCTCGGGTACAGGTGGACGTTGCATCGTCTCGACGCCCCGTGATTCCAGGGCTCATTCCGCGTCTAGGACAGGGGATAGTCCCTTGAGATAATTATTCCCAATATAGTGAAGTTGCTTCCAGTTGTCAATCAGGCGTGGAGGCTACGTGATGTTGCTAGGAGGTCCTATCGATAAGCAACTTTAATCGCTTCCCACCCAAACACCTAAGCAACGTGCCCTGCAGACGGCTTGGTGATCGCATCCCACGATATCACCACCTGCGCCATGAAGCCTGGCAATCTGCCAATGCGCACACAGTCGCGGCCAGTATGTCAGTTGTGTGACTACATACTGCAGAAGCCTGCAAGCCGCCGCGCATTCCTCTCCGCATCCTCCCTCCGAACACCCTCGATACGGCGGCAAAACGCGCGAACCACGACTCTGACACCCCGTATATTGGTACGAAGCATCGCGACAACACCTCGGACGGCAGCAGCGATTGACACGCGCGACGATGGCGGCCTACATACGTCGGACAGAATTGCGGCGTTGAAGAGTCACCTTGCCCAAGTGGAGGCGCGAATACAGGAAATATTCAATTCACCCAAGGTCGAGAAGGAGCACGTTATAATGGAGGCGTTTGAAGGGCTGGACAGCATTGCGCAGGAAGCCATTGCCATACGCGCACGCCAGCCTCAACTACAGAAGGCGGCAATAAGGCAGAGCTCAGCGGGCGCCATACTCTCTGGACTGGACGGGGACGAGACGGCGGAGACGGCGAAAAGAAAGAGCTCGAAAATGCTGGGATTGGATGCCCTGCCCTCGCCATCGTATCTTTCGAAGCTCGCGGAGCGTCTCCTAAAGCACGAGAAAGTCTTCCTATCACCGAACGTCCTCGCTATATACATCCACCTGCAGCGACTACTTGCCCGACCGAAGACTATTCCTGAGGCACTCTACCTCTACGCGAACAAACCGGTCCCAGTTGAAGGCTCGTCACCACCCAAGTTCTCCAAGCCCTCGCCCAAGTCGGCTAAGCAGGTCATTCCAGCTGATCTCGCCGACGAAGCGCTTACGGCCGCCATCGACGCGAAAGACCTAGCACTGGCCCTCGATGTCGTCGACCACACCTACCGCGCTCCCGCATGGCGGCGGCATCGCATACTCACAAAGATGGGCTTACCGGGGGTACTCGTCGGCCTCACCCCACTCGCTCTCTACATGATCGCCCAGGAACTCTCCGTCTACAGCGGCTTCATCGACCCGTGGACCTTCAAGCTCTACGCCTTCATGGGCATGAGCACATATGTCTTGTGCACCGGCACGCTCGGGTTCGTCGCTCTTACAACATACAACGATCATCACGACCGAGTGGTCTGGAGGCCTGGTGTCCCGCTGCTGGATCGATACATAAGGGAAGATGAGCGGGCGGCATTGGATCGTATTGCATGCGCATGGGGTTTCAAGGAAGTGTGGAGACGGGGTGATGAGGAGGGTGATGACTGGGAGGGGTTGAGGCAGTTGGTGCTGCTTCGGGGTATGGTGCTCGATAAACCGGATCTGATGCCTGGTATGAATCCTGGAAGATAGGGGAAGTATGTATCAAAGCAATGGACACGTATCACATTCTACCAGAATACACGCACTGAAATATCGAGTTCTGTGTACTAGGGGAGGGCTAGCAGAATACATGTTCACCAGAAATGCAAAAAGCTAGTTCTCAACACCGAGCAGAACTGGAATGTACCGCCTAGATTGCTATTATCAAATTCTTTCGAACCAAAAAGAGATGTTTTCCTCGCGGGATGTCCCCTCCCTGTTCAAAAAATCGGTTTATTGCGACACCTGTGTGATTCGAACACACGCTCCCGAAGGAACTGGCTGACTTTCCGGTGAAGGACTAGCAGGCCAGCGCGTTAACCACTCCCTAGAATTTTGATTAGTAAGCGTTGATGGCAGATGGACTGGAGGAGCTCGTACGCCAAAGTGCCGGAAAATCGAGTATTTTACTGATTGATGCAGTTTTGACCAGATAGTAATAATATATACCAAAATACTGCGTGGTTAGAGCATGAGCAGCTTCCAGGCAGCGGTTCACAAGAGCGGTGGATGATTCAGTGGGCTCAGGCAACAGCTCAGCAGTATGGCGGGGTAGCTTCGTTCTTTTGCCCCACCAGATGCGGTCATGTTCCACACAGACTACGCCGCAACTTTACTCACCAAACCTCACACACCCCAACTTCACAGTTCGACTGACGTCCCGGCTACTGCCTGCGAACCCAACAAACCCTCAGACCACGCGCTACTCTCGAACCACCTCCCGCCATGTCCGCCGACGCCGCCCCCATAACCTTCACGCGCTTCTCCAAGGCCCTCGAGGACCTCTCCGTCGAATCGCTCTACGCCAAGTACTCTGAGCTCACCAACCAACTCACACACCTTGAATCGAGCAACAAGCAGCTCGAAGAGTTTGCGCGCGAAAACGACGACCGCGACTGCTACGAGGCGCTGATGGAGAACAAGCAGGTCATGAAGAGATTCGAGGAGCGGAGGGAGGCGATCAAGAATGAGGTCAAGGATGTGAGGGGTCTGCCGTGGAGGCCGCGCGAAGAAGAGAAGGTTGATGGTGCGGTCACCAACGGCAGCGTGGCTCCGGCGACGAATGGTACCGCGGCTGAAGAACAGAGGAATGGTGATGCGCCGGCGCCTGAGCGTGACGATGGCGTCTATCTTTGAGGCGTTCACGACGCGGATGCGATACACAGGACACGTGCGGGGTACTCAGCCGAGGCGCGCAGACGCGCGTGCGAGTGTTTGTGTGGCAAGAGCAAGTTGCCTGAGTGGATATATACATTGAGTGTTACATGCGAGTGCGTATATCTACTTCCACTGCGCTTCTTCAACTGACAGATTTGTAGTATACGGCCCTCCAACTACTACATCTTCGAAACACATTGCGTTCACGGTTCTGGTCACATTTCATCATGGATGAAGACGTGTATGGCTTCATGAAAACCCCGGCTTCATCCATATAGCCAGCACTCAGACATCTGAGTTTTGAGGGACCTCGACTCGTCCAGGAACAAGGCCGGGGTACTAGAGGAGCACTTTCCGTCGATGCTAGTGAAGCTGCAGGATTTAGGCGGTAGCAGCACCTTCTGCGATCCTGCCATCTTTCCAACACAGTGTAATTGTTACCGGCAGTTTCGAATTCCAGTGAGAGGGGCTCATCATGAGGCTAAATAGATGGGTATGCGATGCCTGTAATGCCAAACCATTATACATCTGCTAATGATATAACGACCTTCCAATCACAACATAATATCCATTCCGACCAAGTAAGAGCCTGTGTAATCGACAGCTTGCAGTGTCAGAGGCCAGAAACAAAGGTTGCGCAAAGCTCGCTACTTCCTCAGCGAATGCATTCCGAATAGGGAAGTGGCTGAGTCAGCACTCGCTTCGTCTACAACTCAGACAAGAGCTTGCACTCCTTCCTCATCCCAATCATGCCTCGCACATATACCGTACAATTGACATCTCAGCCAGAATGTGCAGCACTCCTAGCCGACCAGCTCGTCAGTTTGCCTGCACGAACTCACGACGGCTAAATATTCCTTGTCCTTGTATCCCGTACATACAAACCCTGACCAACATGGACACTTTGCCATCTCGTCGGACAGCGAATGCACCGTGGAATTAATCTCGATATTTGCTTCACGAGGAGTCTTAACAGACGTGTCAAGTTAGCCTACCCATAATACGATTGAGTCTCAGTGTGGACGCAACGGGCGGCGTTGAATATTCCGTCTCTGGGCAAGACGCCACATATCGTCAGAACCACGCGACTGCCGACAACTATATTACTTCCCCACGGGGCATTTAAGCGCCAGAACCATGCTAAAACCCGTCTTGGGAACGTTTCCTGCAGCCACGGGAGATGCCTAGTGTCTTGGGATGCCCAGCTTCCTACACGGCTCCTACAGGCTTGGTATGGGGTACAGTGGATTCGGAAGGTACCCATAAGATAGGCTCCGTGCTTCCGAATGTACGATGACATCCGTCGAGTTGTGTGTCAAGATACAGTCAAGATACCGCGCAGAGAGATACTGTCGCAGGAATTCGCCATAACTGTCAACACGGTAAGGGGCTCACTTGCTCAATATACAGCCCTAGTCCTCGTGCCGACCCTTGCGCTCAGCTTACGACTTGTACTACTAGTCCACATTGAGTCGGTCATCTGGTCGGCTTTGATTCCTCGGCAACGTTCTAAGTGACTTGGCTGCCAGCACTGTCGGTGGCGCCACACACCACCGCTGTTCATACTCACGGGCAAAGAAATTCCACGAGTCGACTCAACTACCGACCCTACCGCCTCGTCTTCATACGAATCTTGGAATGATCTCAGTAGCGTAGGTGGTAGGTGTACTCGGCGACCACGTCCTCTCCATCTAGAACGCACTCCGTACAATCTTACAGCAGACTCATGGTCTATGCGCGACCGGAATGAACTGCTTCGAGATCACTCACCGACTCCAGGGCGGTGCAAAAGCGGTCGTTATCTTCCCCTGTGCTACGCGCAGTTGAAACGAAACAAAGATCCACATCCATTGACGTCGTCTCAATGTCAGGACGGTGGGTATCAATGCGCCGCAGCATAAGCATTGCCAACAACTTCAACCTCGCTAAGATCCCGTCTGAGCTGCCTGTAATCGTTCAAACGCTGGCCTGACCACCACCAGCATTGTTGCGCCACCGACATTTCTGCACCTGCTTCTAGATTCCGCCCACCGGGTGTTTCACGGTGTTTTGACATCTGGTCACAGCGGGCACTAAACCTTGAGTGGCGCGATTAGTGGATTCTGGTAAACACCCGGTGGCAGTTTCTGTATCACAAAGCTAACTACCACTCACATTTGTGGGAATACCGCCGAGATTTTGTTTCCAGCAATCAACACAGCTGTCCACCCTCTGTCGCGTCTAAACATTGAAACGAAATGGTTGCATGGTGTTGTTACTACCAATCGCAGAGACTGAAAGACGTCAAAATAGAGCCTTCAGCCCTAGCAATCAGACCGTTAGTTGCCGCATAAGCCTGCATGGAAATCAAGCATTACCCACCACGACTTGGCGCCTTCCCCAACCGGGCTTCAGAACGGCATGGCATCCCTTTGCCGGGTAATCCCCGCATTACGGAGAATTGGTGTCCGCGCAGGTACGCCAATTCCCTTGAAACACCATGTCATTAATATACCCACAACAACGGAACAATATACTACGCCGCAAACAGACCCACGGTATGGAGATCAATTTCCAGCGCCGGGATGAGCTATGACCGAGGCCAATGTGATCGGTCGAGACAATGAGGTGGTCTGCGTAGTGGAGACGATGTGCCAGGCTGTGTACGTTGTGGGTTGGTAGGTCCGACATCAGGCTTGGAGGTATAAGTATCCTGTTGCTGTCCGTCTGTAAGGCCTCACTACACAACCAAGTCTCTCATTCACTCACTCAACAGTCTCTCCACACATCAGCAACCATGCGTTTCACTCCTACCGACCTCAGCCTTCCCGCTGTCGCAGTCGCCTTCTTGGGCGCAACTGCTTCAGCCCAGACTTGCCAGCTTCCCACCAGCTACAAGTGGACTTCATCCAACGCTCTTGCCCAGCCCAAGGCCGGATGGGCCAACCTCAAGGACTTCACCACCCAGATGGTCAACGGCAAGCACCTTGTCTACGCCACCAACCACGACACCGGCTCCAAGTACGGCTCCATGAACTTCGGCGTCGTCTCCAACTTCAACGAGCTCGCATCTGCTCCCCAGAACGCGATGAACCAGGGCCTCGTCGCACCCACTCTCTTCTACTTCAAGCCCAAGAGCACCTGGGTCATTGCCTACCAGTGGGGACCTACCGCCTTCTCCTACAAGACCTCCTCCGACCCCACCAACGCCAACGGCTGGAGTGCGGCCAAGCCCCTCTTCTCTGGAACTATCTCTGGCTCCAGCACTGGTCCCATTGACCAGACCCTGATCGGTGACGGTACCAACATGTACCTGTTCTTCGCCGGTGACAACGGCAAGATCTACCGCTCCAGCATGCCCCAGGGCAACTTCCCCGGCAACTTCGGCACCGCCTCCACCGTCGTCATGAGCGACACCCAGAACAACCTCTTCGAGGCTGTCCAGGTCTACACCGTCAAGGGCGGAACCTCCAAGAAGTACCTCATGATCGTCGAGGCCGTCGGCTCTGGTGGCCGCTACTTCCGCTCCTTCACTGCCTCCAGCCTCGGCGGCAGCTGGACCCCCAACGCTGCTACCGAGCAGAACCCCTTCGCCGGCAAGGCCAACAGCGGTGCCACCTGGACCAACGACATCTCCCACGGAGACTTGGTCAAGGTCACCAACGACGAGACCATGACTGTCGACCCTTGCAACCTGCAGCTGTTGTACCAGGGCCGCAACCCCAACGCCGGTGGCGACTACGACCGTCTCCCCTACAGGCCCGGTCTCCTTACCCTCAAGAAGTAGAGGGCGACTATTTTGGCTTGTTAAAAAGTCTTTCATTGTACATACATTTTTGAGCTGGAGAGTTGTATATAGTCTGGCTGTTGATTTCGATTCTTTCTTTTAGCCCTGAGGGCCACCTTTTGAACAAATGAATTCATGGGTATCGTAAGATGCCTAGTTCTACACATGATCTTCTTCCCACTATTGCTATGTGAAACATGATTTGATCGCTCGTCTTGCTAGGAAGAGACCTCTGCTAAACTCCTCCTTGCGCTTCTGGTCTTTGAATATCTCTTCTCTGCAGACATCAAGTCCTTTTCTCTCTCTAGTCGCGATCTCTTGCAGTACGTTTCGACTCTCTTCATCCAAAAACGCAACGTCTTCTTGACATCTAGCCAGCGCTTCGTGCATCTCCATGAACGCCCAAGCCATACCAACTAGCACATCCCGGTGTGTCAGCCATCGCATGCCCATCCAAACCATCCACTGTGAAAACGACACAATCTCATCACTACCCAAAGCAACACCCTCTTTCAAGCTGACAGGTACATGCAGACCTTCCCTGCGGCACATGCGCAAGCCAAGTTCCACAAGACCGACAGCGTGACCGTCATCGGTCCGATGAACTTCGTCCATGCCGGCGACACCAGGACCTTCCGCACTGAACCCGGTCTGTGCGCGAAGTACGCGTACGATGGCGGAGCCGAACATGTCAGCAGCGCGGACGGGTACTGCGGATAATGCTTCAAGTAGAGTGGGTGAGGTAAGCCATAATGGGAGGAGATTGCTGAGATTGAGGTTGCTGAAATCGAGAATGAGGGATTCGTCGATGCTCAGATTGATGATGTCAGATGTCGCGAATGAAGTAATCGTTTCTGGTGTCGCGAGAACGGGGTAGTCGATAAGGATGTCCAAGTCCTGGGTCACGGCTTCTACCGGAGGACTAGAAGATTGTCCCGTGAAGTCAAAGTACTCATTTGGATCAAACTTCGGAGACTGGGTGGGTGAGCCAAGTTCGTCGATCCACGCTTTCACGACTTCCACCTCTTTCTCAGTAAAGCTTCCAAACATCTTGCCTTCCCATGATAACTCTTTGACCAGCCTGCTCTTCTCACTGTCGCCCTTTATGACCCAAGGTTTGCAGTTACTCAGATCCTGTAGGAACTCGTTCTGCCACTGCGCTTTTTTGAAAGCATTTGGCTCTAGCCAGTCGACCAAAGAACGGCGGCCAATTTTCAGGCGACTGTTACAGTGGATTTTATGTGCAACAAAGCTCTTTGCAGCGAATATGTCGACCAACGCCGCCTCTGTGCCCGTACGAGGAAAGGGCTCTTCGGCCTGGACCTTGAGCGATGGACTTTCGGGAGTCGTAGGCAAGCCCTCAGCGAGGATGTAGCCAGCCTGTACGCGTTTCCACGCAATACGCACCGCCTCCTCCCCTTCTTGCTCTGCAACCAACTCGATGTAGTTGGTAACTGCAGCCATTGCCATCGCAGCGTGACCCGAATCGGCATTATCGATGGAAATATGAAGCTCGAAGTAGTAGGGGTTTAGTCGAAGTTCGCGAAGTTCTTTGACGGTCTTCAACAAGTGGAGCGGCAGACTCTCGTACGCCATGTTGAAGCCCAAAGCCTCTGGAAGGAACTCGTGGGGGAACAAGGAGATGGTGAGCTGTGCCATGGCGGCTTTCCAGCAGCGTGCTTCAGTCAGATCGTGACGGGGATGAATAAAGTCTTCCGGATCGGCAGCGGGAAGCCCAGCTTCGATGTCCTCCATCAGTTCTCGATACACCTGGACGTGATTCTTTGCGAGATCTCCGTCCCCAAGTTCTTCGGACATGACCTGCCAGGCATTCTTGGTGATTTGACGGTACTTGAATGGCGTGCTAATCTTGTTGATGTGTCCGAGCCATGTGCCATCGACGTACTTGACTGGTGCTGCTTGCTTGAGCCACCACTTCGCTTCCTCCTTGTCACTGAACATCTCGCGGGATCCACCGGCTCTGCGACGCGTAAGGTACTCCTCCCAGCGGTTGGTGACGTCGACGTCCTTGGCTTTGAGGAACTCATCTAATCCGTCGCGCGAGAATTGTTCGACGGTTAAGATTCCGCTGTGGGGTTCCTTGGTTGCGTCGGCGATAGTTGAGGAGAGGAGACCAAGGAGGAGCTCGCGACACTCTGGCAGGATTTCGGGGTGGTGTTCGAGATGATGGAGTTTGTAGTAAAGCTGCTTGTACCTCTCCAGTTCGGGGTCGATTGAGTGATTCGTCTGAATGATGGGAGATGTCTCCAAAGTTCCATCATCCACTGGTGGTTTGGCATCGTTGGCGGCGGGTATGGTTGGGCTGCCTGGGGTTTCAAGATCCTTTCTTCTTGATCGTCCTTTCGCAAGACGATTTCGAATTTCATTGTAGGCAATGACTGCAAGAAAGGCAATGAGTACTGCTGTAGTGGTCTGTAGAATAAACATTATGAGTAATCTATCGCAATGTACAGGCGTGGGTTTAGTGTGAATAGTAATCCATTCTTCCAGCTATGAAGTAGCACATGGGTTTTGACTAGGTATTCCTAGCGCAGCTGTGGCGAAGCATGCACCCCCAGGCAAACACGCACAGTAGATCATGCTGACGATGAACACCACGCAGCGGTGTCTTTTGAGATGTCAAAGTCATCGCCGGGAAATGGATCCGTGACGACATCTGGCACTAGACTGCTTGCAGCCAGGCCAAGCGCACCCCACAAAGCGCACGATCCGTCCGCGTGGGAGCTAACGTCTTCGCGACATCAATCTGTCCATTAACTGCAAGCGATGCGACAAGCGACAGGAAAAAGCGATGGTTCTTTGCATGCAATCTGCACTGTGCGTCTAGAACAGCTCTTATTCGGGTAGATCAGGCCAGATCACGACATCCACGAAGGCTTTCACGCAGCCTTCATTACTAACAACAACGTCACACTGACACCTGCTTCTGCTCCGCGGCGTAGGTAACTCTTGGTACCATGTGCACTGACACTTGGACATGTCGGCTGTGTCACAGAGGCGTTACGCCATGAAGTCGCCCGCGGAGACAAACGTGTAGCACTCCTCCAACCATGTCGGAAACTACCATCGCCTACCAGGCCCTGACTAAACATCTAGCCAAGCAGAAGTACGTCTTTGTGTGTCCATCGCCAGAGACACAGGGCAGGGTAGTGGAGAAAAGACGCTCGAATGTCGCAACGGAAGATGCCCAGAACGCGTACGACTTCTTTGGGTGGAACTTGTCATGTACTGGGTAGGTCATACAGTTCACTTCTCGTCGTCTACGGAACAGGTTATGTATAACTTTCAATACTAATAACCTCGCAGAGAAGCACTCCGATCGATGATACCCGAAGACGTATTCGAAAGCCTCCACAAAGCCGGCGTGATCACACAAAATGACGACAAAAGCTACCGCTCCACCATCCGCGTATCCAACTTGTACCTTCCCAACCTCCCGAGTCGCGATCCCGATGTCTCCTCGCTTTACTACATCCATTCTTCCTTCCCAGCGTCGTCCGATTCCGTCTTCTGCGGCCCCGACACATACTTCTTTGTCGGCTTCCTCCAAACCATATCCCGACATCTTCCACACGCACCCAGCAGCATCGTAGACGTCTGCTGCGGAGCTGGTGCAGGCGCAATACACATGGCGAGGACATACCCGCAGGCAAAGACGCTGGGGCTGGACCTGAATCCGCGTGCACTGAGTCTGGCCGAGGTCAATGCACAGCTGGCGGGCGTCAAGGTCGGCTTTGCTGAGTCAAACCTTTTCGCGACCGTGCCTGAAGATCTGAAGCACCATGGTGTGGATCTAGTTGTCAGCAATCCACCATACATCGCATCCAGTACCGACGGCAAGGACCTGCCCATATACGCAGATGGTGGCGCAGGCTTCGGTCTCGACCTCTCCATACGCATCGTAGAAGAAGGCATGAAAATCTTGTCGTCGACTGGTGTCATCGTGGTTTACACGGGTGTCGCGATGCCCACGGCTAATCCTGGCCATGACATCTTCTTGGAGAAACTGCAACAAGTAGAAGGCGCGGATCTTGCAGAGTACACGATCCTACACCCCGATATATGGCCAGAGGAAATCGGGAAGGGCGCCTATGCAGATGTGGGCAGGATACAGGTTGTGGGTGCTGTGTTGCGGCGCGATGCCAAGGGTATGGAGGAGGCAAAGAAGGCGTCGCGCAGACAATGGGCAGTTTAGTTGATAGCGGTATATAGAGTGGGCATGGCCCAGTCTAGGGTTAATGTATATCGGATCAGTCGATACCAATGAGTACTGAGCTATTGATTGATGGCACAAGTGACTCGATGAATGCAGAATCACTTGTACCATCCATCAATAGCTCAGTACTCATTGGTACTTCTTGCTCTGTGTAAGCGATCATCTTCAAATTTCTACTCATGGGCGCGTCTACTTGAACTCAGCCTCCGGATGCATGCCATCCGGAATCTCCAACGTAGTCGTATACGCAGACTGCCCAACCTGTTTCCCCCACGTATCCGCAATAGCCGGCAACACCGCCCTTCCCGCATACACCGCATCCGTATTGGGCACAGGCCAAGGAACCGACTTGTTCTTGTTGCTCAGCTTCCCCGCATACGACGCATTGAAATACATATTGCTCAACGGAACTTTACCCGACCAAGCTCGCACCGTATCGCCCGTCTTTTCCGCTACAAACTTGAACACGTTGGCGCCCACGTCCCAGCGGCCCAGCGTACGTAAGCCCCAGTTTGCTTGGACAGTGGCGATCTCGCTGTAGTGGTTGTAGTACGTGTTGTCTGTGGTGCCGACTAAGCTGGCGGGCACGGCATCGCCTAGCAGTATGGCCACGACGCGGTTTTGCTGCCCGTAGGAATGGTTCTCGTCGAAGGTTACCATGACGAGGGTGTTGTTCATGAAGTTCTTGTTGGTGAGGAGGGGTTCGAGGAAGTTGCGCGTCCAGGTTCCTGCTACTGTTACGGTGGAGTCGTGGCCTGTGGGTGTGAGTATGCTTCTATGGGAATGCGCAGGTTATAATCACCGTCGCTGGTCATGTTAGGTGTTATAAACATCCACTGCGGCAACTGGTTCTTGTCCATATCTTCTTTGAACATGGTCAAGGGTTTTGTCTTCGCCAGCCTCTCCGTCTTTTGCGCAACTGAGTCGTACAGCACAGCTGGGTTGTGCTTGCGGACATACATGTTCGCTCCAGTTTTGGGGTTCGTGTAAGATTTCCCTTGGAAGCCTACGGATGGCATGTCTTCTTGGTACTCGCCCCAGCTAACACCTTTGTCTTCGAGAAGATCTACCAAGGTGGACACGTTGGAGGGAATGGCGACCATGTCATCGTGGTTGATGCCGTAGTAGTCGCCTGATATGGCAGCTGCATAGTTCGGCATGGAAGGATGGGTTACTGCAAAGTAATTCGTGAGACTGATGCCTTTCTTTGCGAGCCATGCTAGGTTTGGGTCTCCTGCTGCGAGATCGTAGTCGGTGTTTTCAAGCCATATTATGGCTATACGGTCGAAGGCTTTCCCTGGAAATGTGCTTTGGGCTTGTACGGGGTTCAGGGTCGCTAGAAGTGCTAGAGACGAAACGAGTGGAGTAATCATGATCGCTTTACAAATCTGTTGTTTTGGTAAGCATGTCCTTTCGGCTCCTTCTACCACAATATCTCCTTACCAAGAAACGTCAAGACAACAGAGAAACGCCGGATGGAACGACAGAAGCAGGCACACATGAGATCTTCCCTCAGGGCTTTTCATCCCTTCTGCCAGGGTCATGAGGCGCCGCTTCCGCTAGGTAGTGCCTAAGGGTCTGGACATCACTGGGACGACCTGCAGTATAGCCGTCACATCCCCACCAATGACATTCTTCGCAGCGCACATGTGCGCACTCTTAGGGAGAGAACTTCGCACATCGATGCGGGAGGATAAGCTTTTTAGGAAGGTCGACAAGCTTTAGATAGCTTTGAGAGGTGAACGTGCGGGGCTGATTGGACACGAACTCGGCAAACCTGGTACGACCCGCAGATCCAAGGTATGGCCACGCCTGACACCAGTGACACTGCAGGTGGGGTGGCGTAGCGTGATGATCTTCTGGACTCGTGCAGCGGCTGGCTGGCTGGTGGCGATCGTGTTCAGAGGCTCCCTGAACGACATGGCACGTTACAACGATCAGATCCGACGCAGGGACGACGGGGTGCTTGACACAGAAATCGCCAAACACCAAACATCATCAACAATTACTGCTACATATACCCCGAACCACGCTTTGGTAATACAGGCAGGGACTTGATGAGTAGTCTTGGAAGCTAACCGCGATGGGCCGCAACCAAAGCTTCGGCATGAAAGAGACGTCTACATCGAATATGCACAAGCCTGAGGAGCAAGTTGGCTTGCTGCATGCACCCACAGACCAATACCAATCTCGAGGCAGCGAAGACCAAGAGAACCACTTGGAACCGCGCTGGAGCGACAAGCACGACGTTCCACACTATCACATTCATCGGTGGCCATGGCTCAGGCCCGTGACCGTCGTTTCGCTTCTTATATGTACAGTCATAGCCCTGGTGTATCGGGGTCTGACAAGTACCCGGAATGATACATCCCCCTCCCTTGATGCTCATCCTGCAAGACTTCGACCGGAAGAAGACTACATACTCTCTTCATCATTGGATTTCAACGCACCACCTACGACCCGAGAGTATACATGGGTAGTATCCGATCACATTCTCAACCCAGATGGCGTGTATCGACTCATGATTCTCATCAACGGCACTTTTCCTGGACCGCTTATCGAGTGTAACGAAGGCGACGAGCTTGTTATTAATGTTATGAACCAAGCCATCAACGCTACTTCTTTCCACTGGCACGGTCTCTATCAAAATGGCACGAACTGGATGGACGGAACAGTGGGAGTGACTCAATGTCCCATTGCTCCAGGCCACTCGTTTACATACCGATTCAACGTATCAGGACAGACGGGAACGTACTGGTACCATTCGCACGTCAGCATGCAAGCCTCAGATGGTTTGGTGGGACCTCTTGTCATTCATCCCAGAGGCGGAGAAGAGAAAGATAAATTGCAAAAGGTACCGTACGAGCAAGACCGCGTAGTTCTGGTATCAGACTACTACTTCGACCTCTCTTCCGACCTACTCATGCAGTACCTCGCCCCTGGCAGCGAAAACGACGAACCCGTTCCGCCATCCGCCTTGATCAATGGAAGAAACATGCGAGACTGCGCCGACTTGCCGAATCGCAACTGTTCTTCGTCTGGCATTAGTAATGCCTTGTTCAACCTATCTCGTACCAGCAACACGCGCCTTCGCATCATCAACGTCGGAGCATTCGCAGAATTTGCTTTACAAATCGATGAACACGAGTTCCAAGTCACAGAAGTCGATGGCACGGATGTGCACCCCCAGTCTATCCATCGGCTGAACATCAATCCAGCGCAACGATACAGCATCGTCGTGACGCCACCAAAAGAGGAGGAAAACCAAGGCATGTACTGGATGCGCGCGAGGATGATAACCCACTGTTTTGCATACGAAGAGCCAGAACTACAAGAAGAAGTCAGAGGCATACTATACTATCCATCTGCGAACGACGACAACACGAAAAACCTCATCCCAACAAGTAAAGACTGGCCCGAAATCATCGACGTCGAATGCCGAGATCTAAACACCTCAACCCTAGCCCCCGTTATCGCAGTACCAGCCCCAGAAAACGATCCCAGCCACACCCTCTACCTGCGCTCCTCGTTCCAGATCCGCGACTGGAGGCTCTCGCGCGGGTATCTGAATGACAGTTCCTTCCGCATCAATGCCACATCACCGCTTCTAAACACTGTGCTCTCAATGCAAATCCCCGAGACGAAGGTACAAGAGGGCATACTAGATACACCCCCCTTCGACCCAGTTCACCAGCTCGTCTACCAAACCGGATCCACGCGCACCATAACGATCTTGATACAGAATCTCGACGACGGAACACACCCCTTCCACCTCCACGGCTACAAATTCTTTGTCTTGGCCCAGGGACACGGGTATCCGCCTTCTACTCTGCTCTCCCCTAGTCACGTTGACGACCACATAAATGTAACGAATCCGTTAAGGAGGGATACGGCGAGTGTGGAGGCGTATGGGTGGTTGCTGATAAGCTTTGTGGCGGATAATCCGGGGGTGTGGTTGGTAAGCTCTGACTGTATGAAGTGCATGTGAGACATATACTGACGTACCTCTACCAGTTTCATTGTCACGTTGGGTGGCATGCTGAGGCGGGGTTGGGCATGGTGTTTGCGACGGGGGTGGAGGAGATGGGGAAGTGGGAGGTACCGGCGGAGGTTGGCGGGTTGTGTGGGGTGGAGGGGGTGGAGAGGGGGATGGGACTTGGGGATGAGGTCTGGTTTGGGAGGAGGGAGGAGGAAGGGGGTGATGTGCGGTTGTAGAGATTTCGAGACTTTTTAAATGTTGAAGTGAAAGGAGATGTCCTTTAACTGTCGATTCTTGAAGAACGGGATTCACCCATCTAGTATACACACCTTCATGTACATGTCTCGTAATACCACTTTCCCACAGCATTGTAGTGAAACTGGGGTTCAGACGTCATCTCGCCGACCTCTTCCACACCAGCGTTGCGCGACTCGATGCCGTTCATCACGCAGATCCTACACTGCCGTATGCCATTGTGCGACCCAATCCCTACCACAGATATGCCTCTGATAATCTTACTTCTTGGAGAGACTACCCACCAACACCTCACTCCCAGATACCAAACCACCTCTTAACCCTCCTCCGCCTAACACCATCCTCCCCGACATAATACCTTGGATCCTCGACATACTCCTCACCCTTGAGCTCCGCCTCCCTCATCCTCTCCAACCGATACTGCTTCCTCTTCTCAACCTCCTCGGCCTTCTTCAGCCTCTGCTGCTGGTACTGCTGCGACGTCTGCTCCATATGCATCTTGTAGACCTCAATGAATCGCGACGAGGATTCGAAGGGATGGCGTAGGAAATCTTTTCGCGAGGGAAGCAGGTGGCCGAAGACGGTCTTGGAGATAAAGTCCATGTACCATGCTGCTATGGCGAGGGAGACGAGTATGCCCTGTGGGGAGAGCGGGGTTAGCTTTGGGGTGGTTGGGTGGCATGGGAGAGGAGATCGCACCATTGTTATCCAGAGATGGATGGCCCGGTTGTGCAGGAACCAATGCGAGAAGGTGCCCTCGGGACTCATCATGTTGGGGTATTTCTTCGTCGCCATGCGCTTCTTGTCTTCCTCGGATACGGGCGCGCCATAGATCTTGTTCTCGAGATTGCGGTTCGGCGCTCGCTTGCTGTGCGATGGCGGTCGGTATTTGTCGGGCTGTGGTATTACGGGTGCTCCTTTGCTCTGTTGTGCTTCCCGCCGTCTTCGGAATTCTTCTGAGAGGCCTTTGGGGGTGATGGACGCATGGCGGGCGCTCATGGGAGAGGGTAGCGGGAGGAATGCGCGGGCTTGGGGTCGCAGGAGCAGAGGGCCCCGGGGAAGGAGAAAGCGTGGTATCGAATGGAGGTTTGCCATGGCTGTGGGTGGTGGTTCTCGTCGTCTCGTCGCCTCGGGAGTCCGAGTGATGAGAAATGATCGAGGCTCGGAGGACGCTCGGACCGGCGCATTTAATCTTTCCAAAGGTTGGGCGTCGTCGCGTCTCGAGACTTTCACACACCGCAACAAACCTCCATACGGGTATCACTCCAGTACTCGTGAATTAGGTTGCATATCGCGCGCCTAAAACCCATACCATCTACGTTTGAGCCTGTTAGTGGAGATATGACAACTAATCACGCCTATAGTTCTGAAGCCAGTTCTAATGCAATGCCTCCCAGTTCGCAATGCCTTCCAAACAGCCACCCTCGTTCGGTTCGCAAGCTTATTGGAATGAGCGCTTCGCTGCGAATACAGACCCCTTCGAGTGGCTAGAGGCCCCCAATGCCCTAGATCCGCATATCGTCGATGCCCTGGATGCGACACCCACGCCCAAGCCGGAACTTCTACACATAGGCTGCGGCACATCACTGCTTTCCTACCACTTGCGCTCCCATGTAGACGCACCGCGACAGATTCACAATCTGGACTACTCCGAAGTCGCCATTGAAGTCGGCAAGATCCGGGAACAGGAGATATACCAGGATCCGCGAAAGGACATAGGAGAAGCTGCATGCATGCGCTGGGACGCCGTAGACCTGCTTGACTACCAGTCCGTCATGCGCGCATGCAAGCGTGCAGCCTACTCCGTCATAGTAGACAAATCAACATGCGACTCCATTGCCTGCGCAGACGACGTCCTAGTCCCTTTGCCATACCCACTAGCCATCCGCTCCTACGAACCTCTGGACCTGGATGCCGCCAAAACCCCCGAGCTGATCCATCCCTTAGTAGTCATGGCTGTGAATTTAGCGCTAGTGACGAAACCGGGGGCACGATGGATTGCTTTGTCTTATTCCAAGGATCGATTCTATTTCTTAGATGCAGCTGCAAAGGACGTAATACCCCAAGGAGCAGCGTTCCCACACCCCGGCGACTTGTGGCGTGTAGTGGATAAGCGCGAGGTCGATGAGGCGGACTGGCAAGTACGGAATGAGGACAGAGCTGATGCCGTGACTCATAGGCCTAAGGTGTGCAATGTTGTATATACACTAGAGCGGACTCATCAGCCACTGTTCGTGCGTGGAGAACACCTCTAGTATTAGCAGAACTCGGGCCATTCGTTCCTTTACCCGCCATCCTTGCTGTTCCACAGCTACGAAGCAGAGCCTCCAACCCACTTCTCATAACAAACACTCCCCTCAGCCTCAACATACCCCCCAAACATCCCCCGCTGACTAAACCCACACCTCTCATAAAACCGCCTCGCCTTCGGCATGTGCTCACCCGTCTCCAAGAGCAACCACGGCCAACCCCTACTCCGCGCTTCCTCTTCCAGCTTCTCGAGTATCATTGTCGCAACGGATGTGCGTAGCCCGGCTTCTCCTTCTAGTCCTACGCGGTACGGCGCGTCGACAAACATCCGCTTTATCTCAGCAGAACTTTCTCGTGCGTTTTCTGAGCAAGAAGAGAGGGGACGTAGACCGCCGCAGCCTATTGGGATGCCTTCATGATACGCGATGAGGAAGAGGGGGACGTCGGCGGCTGAGGGCGGAGTTGTGTAGTCTGGGTCGTCTATCTCGAGTTGTTGTTTGGAGCGGAGGTGGATGCTGTCTGGGTGGTCGAAGGGAACTGGGAGGATGGTGATCTTTTCTATGGATAGCATGGTGTATAGGAGTATTGTTATTCGATGTTATTCGATTTCAGATGTTGCGCGTTTTCTTCTTCATATAGTGTTACGCCCTATGACAATCTCATGCTACCTTAGATAGGGATAAGCTGTCTGTAACAGGCTAGCGTGATTTGATCTATTATCTTGAAGAGTCACACTCGGGTCAAGAGTTAACGGCCCTGTGACTCTGTGTGGTGTTCTATGTGCGGGGCGCATCTGAAGCTGACAGGTCTATTTTGTAATCATGCTAAACTGTACCCTGAAGGTATCCGCGGTCTTTGGGATTCTGAGTCTTAACGGCTAAGAATAGAAGTACGCGACCTGAGATACAAGTCGATAGATGTGAAGGTGTTCGGGTTACTACTCAGAGTGTAGTCTCATTGGTCAGAAGCAATCATCATTCAGCCACAGCCAAGGCATCAGTTCTACAATTGACGTAGAGTCGACTCTCTTCTCGTCAACAACATCCCCATGGCCCTTCTCTTACCCAAATCATGGCACAATCAGCTTTCCCAACCCAGCAATATACTTCGGAAAACTTTGTCGAAAGCTGCGGCGCTATCCTCTACGACACAACCCGCCAGAAGATCTGCCTAATCCATCTCCCTGTATCCAATCTATGGACCCTACCCAAAGGCCGTCGAAACATCGGAGAATCGCGTCAAGAAGCTGCTCTACGCGAAGTCTACGAGGAAACAGGATACAAGTGTCATATCTTGCCAGTGGATATGAAGACCAGAGCCACTATTGCTGGCGACGCGGCAGACGCCCCAGACGTGGCACGCATCTCACGCGACTCGGTAGAACCTTTCATGGTCACCATGCGGACGTTGAGAGATGGTCAAGGTGTCAAGGTTATATGGTGGTACGTCGCGATCAT
This sequence comes from Alternaria infectoria, assembly GCF_024043175.1. Lineage (NCBI taxonomy): Eukaryota > Fungi > Ascomycota > Dothideomycetes > Pleosporales > Pleosporaceae > Alternaria > Alternaria infectoria. The sequence goes on along the minus strand of NW_026250719.1, from coordinate 63,360 downwards.
GGACGAAGGTGCTGGCGAGATCAAAGGGCCGGGTGAAGAAGGGGTCGAGACGGGGTTGTATTCCTGTGAAGAGGCTGAGGGGTTGTTGTATTTTGAGACGGATCGGGAAGTGTTACGCAAGGCTCAGGCATTAGTTGCGAAGTTGGGTTGATCTTGAATCCTTGAGCTCGAGTGTGACACATGCTGCGATAATAACTCGGATGATTTCGAGCTGTATCATGCCCACGTACGTGCCTGCCTGGCTTGGCTGGTGTGAGCGGACCAAGCGTGGTTACCCTACACCAGGAAGAATCGTGGCGCAGTGTATGACAGTATGGGACGCGCAAACCGAGAAGGACACATACATCTTTAGAGCTCCCAGGCTTTCCTATTATACTGCGCTATCATCATCACTTTTGTACTGCCGTGGTTGGCTAAGGAAAGGAACTGAGTTGGGCTCGGTCTTGTGCTACCCCTCCATGCCGGATTTCCGAGAGAAGGTGGGGCATTGTGGCGTCATTTGCTGCGCCATCATGGGCCACACTTCACTACGTAAGTGCAGCTGACTCCAGCAAACAGTTATCGCAGACTCTTACTGCGCTGAGCTCAATCGTATTCCATTTCCTCATTCCCCTCTACACCCCACCATCATGGGAGTCTCCTCGCAGTACGTGCTGCTTATCGCTATCGCCATCCTCGTCCTACTTCCAGCCGGCGCAGACGCTTTCGGTGCTGGAAACATCGCGTCGATATCGAAAATCGAGGGCAAGAACTGGCGTCATGGCGATATCGAAGATATGCTTGCGACGGTCGCTTGCTTGAAGGGTCATAAGTGGAAGAGTAACATGATCAAGGTATGCCCATATGACGATGTAGCTGTGATGACGGTGACTGACCTTGCGTGTAGCGTGTGTACTTTGGCAACTGGCTACGCGATTACTCACAAGTGAGCTCAACAGACTGCGCGACGTCGGAATGCGCTGACCGGTTTAGGCTGTTGATGTTGGAACGTTGGCTAAAGTTCAAGTACGCGAAAGCAGCAGAAGCGATTTCCCCCATCGACATGCTTACAAGACGTAGGGAGAAACTATTCGCGTTCTGGTCTGGGTCTTGTCTTTCATGTCCTTTGGCTATGCAACTGGAGAGTTTGAGGTCACCGCCGAGAGGCTAGGTGTGTATAGGCCCGAAGAACACATCGGTAAGCGAACTTGAACCTCTTCTGCTTCGTCATACTAACGAGAGCCCAGATAACCCTGTAAGCCACTACCATCTGCACAAACACCAGTGCATTGATACTAACACTCCCAAAGAAGGACTATGCCGACAATGAAGACGCGAGAAAATACGACCCTCGTCTACGAGGTCCTGTCTCAGATGCCGAGCTTGCAGTAGACCCAAACACTGGTATGAAGAACTATATCGCGAACGAACATGGTAACTGGGCTACTTCGACCGGATATGTGAAGTACTCTTTTGCTCGCGCTATCCACTTCGGTCGACTTTACACCCACGGACAGTCCGGCCAACGTGGTCGGGACGAAGACCTTTCGGAAGCGCTTCGCTGTCTGGGTCAAGGACTGCACTGCCTCGAAGATTTCGGAGCCCATACCAACTACACTGAACTCGTGTTGCGTGAACTTGGCTACACCAACGTATTCCCTCACGTGGGCGTCCAAGCTGGCATCAACCTCCATGGAAAGCACACCTATCCTCTCGTAACAGGCACGTTCGGAGGTGTTGACTTCTTCCACTCGGTACTGGGAGAGGCCAATGATCACATTACTCAGACCGAAATCGACGAGGTGAACACTGCTCTCGTAGATGCAGTTGGCGGGTCTGGTGGACAGAGAAGCGGACCTGGAGGCCAATCCAATGCCTGCAGTGGACTCATTGATGTACTGAGTAAAGTACCCGGCACTGGCGATCTCATCAGCCAAGCACAGAGTCTGCAGGCTTCTTCAGATGCTCAAGCTGCAGAGAACGCGCGAGGTGGTTACGGCGATTACAGCTCGTCCAGGGCTGGACCTAACGACTTCGCTGCACCACCTGGGTCCATGGGCGGACCACCAGGACCAGACATCCCAGGAACAAACACTGATCCAGCCACAATTATCCCCAAGATTTACCCAATTCTAGGTAAGACCCCTCGCGAACGGAGGATCGTGACCTTAGCTGACCTCCTCAAGTTTTCCGTGACAACGTTGTCCGCAAGATCTCGGCCATCGTCTCCAAGATCCCCGGTCTAGAGAAGCTGATTGAGACCATTACCGAGCGCGTCACGTTGTTCGTGCTATCACTGCTTGCGCCCTTCATTCTGCCGATCATCAAGACAGCATCGACCCAGCTGAAGAGCGGATCTTCTGCCGTCATTGACTCAGCGGCCAAGCACCAGTTTGAGGTATGGACGGACCCTACATCCACCAACCCAACACACAGCATGCTGTCCAAGGATCACTTCTCCAATGTCTTGAACCCACCCGCCGGTCAAGTCGCGGTCGCTATCCTACAGTACGTCGCGCCCCGCGTCATCTACGCTTGGGACCACCCAGATGTGCCGGTCGACGAGGTCCTGCACGACTGTATGCGCGTGTTCCATCACCCAGCACTTCGCGATCCGCACTGCGAGGTACACAATAACATGTTCAAGGTCGTGGAGCAATGGGCCCGCAACTACCACGGAAAGGACCTGAACCAGATCCTGTCTTCTGAATCTGTAAAGGCTGGACATAACCACAGCGGAGACCACGATCACTCCGCAGGTCACAGCCACGGTGCGGTGAACATGTCGAGCTTCGGCGGCCAGAGCCACAGCCATGGCGGTGGCGGTGGTCATCAACAGCAGTCCAGCGGATCCGGCGACCTCCTAGGTTCATTGACGAGCAAACTTCCCGGCCCTCTCGGCGGTATGCTCAGCAGCTTCGGCAGCAGCTCTGGAAGAACTCGCGACATGGACGATGAACCCTCGGCGTCCTCTTTGGCAGCACCAGGACCATACCAGCCATCGCCATCGCCTCAGCCCTCGCAGTGGGCTGACTTCCAACCTTACCAGTCCTCGTACGCAGGTGAAGGATACCAGCCGCCTGCTGAGTACAGCAACGCAGTGCCATCTGGCGGATATGGATGGGGTCAAGGCCAGTACTCTGGAGGTCAAGGTGCGGAGCCTAGCTACACGGTCCCTACAAACTACCAGCAAGGGTACGAAAACTACCCTGCTCCTGGAGGCTATGGCCAGCCGCCGGCTCAACAGCCCCCGCCAGGATCTTATGGTGCGTATAACCAGGGTGGCGCATACAATTCGTATGATCAAGGCGCACCTGGGGAAGGTAGCGCAAGAGCGTGGGGCGCTGGAGGAAACTCAGGGTGGTAAGCGCTGGACCAAATACCCAGGCGTTGACGGCTATAGAGGGAGTGAGGCGTCCCCGGCGCAGCTTCCGGATGGATCTGTTCACTGCAGCATGTCAGTAGATTCATGAATAATGCGAAATATGACCTTTCAGTCCCGACAACAAGTGAAGTGCGGTAGAGTAGAGATTCTTATGTCATTGTTTCTCCCCCACATCTGCGCGACAGCTGGTGTCTTTTGATTCCGACCTCTTCCTTGTAAATACATGTTATCGAAGAAACGCTTTCCAAAACAGATAGCCCCAAGCCAGATGATATGCCAAATGAACGCCGGCCGTTATGCTAGCGTCTCGCGTTTCGTGAATGTTCGGGTGTGGTGTTGGTACAGGATACGCAAGCCAATCTATCTTGATTCTATCATGGTAGATGATGGCATATGCCCGATTTACTCGTTGATCTTAGCCAGGAGCCTGCACAATATGTATTAGCCGCCATCCAACAATCTCCAACCACAGCCCTAAATATAGTGTATACGTACTCGTGGTCCCGGAAAAGGCTCAGCTCCTCCTCGCCAACCTTGATGGGGCTTCCGCCGAATTGCGGGATCAAGACCTTGTCGCCGGGTTGTACGCTGGGGGTGACGCGCTTTCCATCCTTATCGAAGGCACCGGGGCCGACGGCGAGGACTTTGGCTTCGTTGAGCTCCTTGACGGCTGTCTCGGGGAGGAAGATGCCCGTTGCGGTCTTGGCTTCGGGCTTGATGCGCTGGACGAGGATGCGGTCGAGGAGCGGCGCAATGCTCTTGATGGACTTGATTGCGGACTATGGGGGGGATTGGTTAGCTGGGAGCTGGGCTGGAGGTGGAGGTGGAGGTGGAGATAGAGGATGAATGGTGGGGTGTAGTGGTGCGCAATGCTCGTGTCGATAGATTGGTATGGTGGGTTGGTATTGAGGGAGACTTACCATGTTGACAGATGGAAGGAAGGGAACTGGGTATCACGTAGAATCAAGAAAAGACTATAGGTGCGCTGGGCTTGGAGAGAGGAAGATGTTCGGGTTGAAAGCTAGACAGCAAGATGAAGATGTTGTGCTTTGCCCTTCCAGAAAATTCCATGTCCGTGCACTTACCTCGGAACAGCCTGCGGAACGTTTGGCATCTCGCGCATTACCAGAACAAGTGACCTCACATTCGTCCCTTGTTTAGTGCATTCTTTTCGCATTGCATCGGCGTCGACAGTGCTTCTTATGTGGAGAAACAATGTCCGACGATGTGGGCATTGTTACCATACTGCGCGACGGAACCTTGTAGCTGGGCTATTCCGACGCGCGCAGTCTACGAGCGCTCTGCCAATTGGGAACGATGAGTTCATGTCGGCTATGCGAGATGGTGTGTTTGTGAAAGAGAAGGGTGATGATGTAGGCAAGAATCTTTTGGGTAAGTCGCAGTCGTATTCGCTGCAAGTATGCGCGACTGATGTACGACACAGGCATTGCCATCAGTGGGGGTGTCGATTCAATGGCACTCGCTGCGCTATACGCACAGTCTCGGCTAGAAGACCCCAGGCTGCCTATCCCCCATGGCTTCATTGTAGACCACAAAGTGAGACCGGAGAGTACAGAGGAAGCGAAATGGGTGTCGCAGCAACTACATACGAAGCGTGAGAATCTATGATACTTATCTGGCGGTCAAGTACTAACATTGTGAAGTTGGTATACCAATCACCATTCTTCCCCTTACATGGCCCGATGCCTTCGATCCCAACGACTCCAAGCGATTCGAGACGGAAGCGCGTACCCTCCGTTACCAAGCGCTGGGTCTAGCATGCAGAAGCATGAAGATTACACGCCTCATGCTCGCACATCACGCGGATGATCAGGCCGAGACTGTCATGATGAGGCTGGCGAACAATAGGCTGCGCTCCGGGCTTCAGGCGATGCAGCGCAGAGAGTGGATACCAGAGTGCGAGGGCCTACATGGGGTGTACCACAGCGGAAAGCACCAGAAGCCAGATCGCACCGGGCTTCTACCGTTCAAGGTCGAACAAGGAGGTGTGCAGATTCTGCGGCCTCTGTTGACGTTTGAGAAGACGAGACTTATTGCGACGTGCGAAGAGAAGGGTGTAGCTTGGGCAGAAGATAAAACGAACCAGATCAAGACGCTCACGTCGCGCAACGCTATACGCCATATTTACCAGAACCACAAACTTCCGGAGGCTTTGAGTGTCAAGTCGCTGGTCAATGTCTCGCAGCATATGCAAGAGCGCATCAAGTGGCACAGAGATCTCGCGGACAAACTCTTCGATAAATGCCCAATCAAACTTGACATACAGACAGGCTGTCTTATCGTCCGATTTCCCCCTTTCTCCGACCTCCTACCATACCCGATAAACATCAAAGCCGACAAGATCAAAGCGAAGAACACGGCATATTGCCTGCTTGAACGCGTGGCAGGACTAGTCACACCCGCCACGAAAGCACCTCTTGGTGAACTCGCCGCATCCGCCTATCGCATCTATCCCGAACTCGAGGAGCTCGAAGAAAACGTGGTACCAGGTGAAGCGCTCCGAAAGAAGAACTTTTGCGTCTACAACGTGTGGTGGCGCTTCTGGGAGAAGCCCTCGCCGTTTAACAAGCCCGAGCACCAAGAAGAAGGCATCAACCCAGACCTGACCCACCCACGAGAATGGCTGCTTACCCGGCAACCGCTTGAAACACTGGAAAGAGCAAATCCTGAATTGAACATCGTCTATCCTCCCAAAAGAAAACTGGGTAAACCATCGCAGAGAGAAATGTGGCGACTCTTCGATGGCCGCTACTGGATCTCTTTAACCAATCGACTTACGTACGACAACATAGTGCTGCGTATCTTTAGCAAAGACGATTACTTACCCACTGCCCATGAGATCAAGAACCGAATGCTTGAACCTGCAGAAAATAGTCCCTATCGCTTCATCACGGCTGCTTTCGATCTGCTCAAACCAACCGATCTGCGCTTCACACTGCCCGCCGTATTCAGGATAGACCGCAACACAGGCGAGCAAACATTGTTGGGATTCCCGACTCTCGACTTGCGCCCCCACGGCTTTGGGCCACCGGCGAGTGAGTGCGACTGGGAAGTTGCTTACAAGAAGGTTGATTTCGGGTCCCGGTCTGCGTATGATATCATTATGCCTGGGAAGTCGAGGAAGGATATCTATGATGAGGCGATGAAGGGCAGACCGGCGGAAAAGAAACGCATTATCAAGTCAAAGGAGGTGTTGAGGAAGGAGCGGAAGATGAGAAACGTCTTGAGGAACAGGCAGGAGCGTACAGAGGCGAGAATCAAAGGTTCCACGGGATATGACCATGCGGCACATGTTGGTGGGAAAGAGAGCAAAAGACAATGGAGCGCTGCTGTTCAGGACGTGGAAAGCAGTATGCAAGCAGACGGAAGAAAGTGAAGAGAGAGAAAAAATGTGCACACAGAGGCAAGAGGCAGCCTGTATGCTATGTCATTAGCAATTGATACCCCACAACTATCCGATAGAATATATCACCGCCATGCGGTGACAAGTGCTCTAGTTGTGGTAAGAAGGGTCCCGCGAGGCTGAAGCGATGACGTTGTGGGAACAGACACGGAAAGAGCATCCAACCAAATGAGGAAGGCAGATGTCGAGGTAGGCGTCTCCACCAACGCGCATCGCCTCCTTCCCCGCCCTGCAGCGGCAGTCGAGCGCCATTGCTTTGAGCTTATTTCGACCGCTATTATCGTGTGTTGCATGCGAGGTTGGTGTTGGTTCTGTAATACTGTTTCGCACGGTGCATCGTTGTCAATATCGGTTGTTGGCTGTGATGCATTGGTACTGAAGATGGTGGATGACCTCCCGCGGAGTGTTCTGTTGGCTCAACCACGGCGTGCGGGGAACATTGGCAGGCCTATTCATGTGGCGCTGCTGAGACTATTTGTACTTTGTACGCCATGTAGCTGACATGTGGTGTGAGATTTGAGAGAACCACACCTCAACAAGTATCGCATGGCTTGCTCGTGGTAGCCGTAGTTCTACACGCTATCGACGTTGACTCGTGCGGTGGAGCCCGGCCGGGAGTCTTCGAATAGCCAACTCGCTCCGCGCTCCAGAAGAAGCCACGAAGCGAGAGTAGTCAGGGACGCGAGATCCACAGTTCATCGATGGGGCAAGGGCGACGATAAATTGTCAACAACAGGGCTATCAGCGGCTCAGAAATTCGATCAGAGATACGAAGATGGTGGCTTGTCAGATGTTGATTAACGTGTGGAGTGTAAATATGGCAAAGTTCTGGATGGCATTTAGCGTTTCAAAGGCATGAAACGGCGCGCAACATGACTTGGTGCACAAGGTTGCGAACAACCCAGGTACAAGGCCGCACGGGAACCCGTCAGCCTCTTGTCGCCAAATTTGCTGCACCCGAGTGCCTGTGGCGGTGAGCGAGACGCGGATTGGGTACGGTCATAATTACTGTCAGGGAGATCGTCTGCGGAGTTTTATCGAGTGCTCTGTGCGTACCGCGATGTTGGGCTACCACCGCTGAGATGACAGGAGGCATGTAGATCAAGCGGAATTTCTTTTGTGCGTCTCAGGTCTGGCAGCAGCAATGATGTGAATCGAGGTGATGGGGCAGCTGGACAATGGGCGACTATTATTTGATACGTAACAGAGAGTTTTTGAAGTGCAAGCTGTGGCAGGCTAGTCCATGGTGCTGCCCGTGGTAGACGCCCCTTTCACGTGAGGTGAAGATTGAGCCGGCATGGCCCTAGTCACACTGGCCAGGTGTTTTCGGCTGATCTGAGATGAAGGCGACCATTCTTGAGAGTCAGTCCGGGTTTAGCAATTTTCACTTCACCCGTTGCTGTGGCAAGGCGGTGTCCAATCTGGATGATCTATGCCAGGACTGGTTTGTTCAGGAGTGCAGGTGTTGACCGCGCCAGACAAAGATGCAGATGCTAGAACCAGAGATCAGACACCAGCCTCGACGGACGGCAAGAAAAGAAAGTCAAGCGTGCGTGAACGCCATCAAGACTAAGATGGCGGCACGTAGTCTCTTCGGCAGCATTCGCCAGCACCAGCGCAAAGGTTAGCAATTTGGGCGCCAGGGTCTTGACGCCTTTTGTAAACGGGGATCACGCTTGGAGGGCGGTGGCGCGCCGCGATTCGTTACGTGCAGGCGCTAGAAGTGTCTAGCCTTGAATGCTCAGACAGGCTTGGCATGGCGCGAGAGTGCGAGTTGTGCAGAGTTCGCGACGGCGCAACCAAGACGGCGGAGGCGTGGCACAGAGGTGCGCGGTGTTGAGGGAGGTGTTCACTGCAGCGGCCAGCCGTAGAGCCGCCTTTTGGGTGTGTGAGACTCGAGGGCGCTCGGGTGATGATGTGCATGGAGTGGGTTGGATGCAAGATACCGATGTCGATCACGGTTATACTCAGTGGTGCTCACCTGGGCACTACTACTGTGCCCGGAGTACTGATGGTGCGAACGCTGTATACTGGTGGATGTACAGCGGACACCTAGTGAAGATGGGTGTCGATGACAAAGACGAGGCGCTATCGTGTTTGGAGCCGTCATCAGTCTCGTGAGCGCGCAAAGATAGCAACCTCTGCCAGACTTACATGGCCGATCGTGGGCAAGTGTGAAGAGGGGCAGCTGGATCATGCGACCACGCCCAAGGGTCAGTCGACCTCTCTGCTTATCAGACGCGTGGGCGCCAACGTGGAGTCCGCCAGGTGCCGGATCACGCACAGTAGATGCAACTCTGGCTTCGATAGCAAAGGTTGATGCCGGCATGCACAGCGGGCGTTTCAGAGGTCAGAGTGCATAACGTTGGTGAATGGTGCTATTCGGGCGGGCTAGCAGCTGGCGGGTCCGTCCAAGAGGACGTGCAGCCGCGAAAGCCAATTTCGTTGGTGGCATCCCTGCACCTGAACCCCTACCTAGCAACAGCCCTCACCTTAAAGTTCTCCCCTTCCTTGGGCGTCTGAGATTTTCTATCCTTCTTCCTCCTCACCGCCCTTCGCATCCTTAACAAGGTCGTGCCTGCTTGTCTGCCGCTGCACTTTGCGAGCGTCGTACTTTCCCTTTCCGTACATCTTGTAATACCCAAACCCGAGCTTGCCTCACAACACTCCTCTTTTCGCACCCACAAACCCCACACACGCACGCTCTCCCAAACAAACTGCACCACACACCATGTCTGCCCCCGTCGACGCCCCCAAGCCCGTCGAGCACCCCGAGGTTGGAACTGTCGGCACCGTTGAGCCTGCGCCGGCACCCGTTGTCGCCAGCGAGCCTGTTGTCGTCGCGCCCGTAGAGGAGGCGCCCAAGACGGAGGATGTCCCCAAGACCGAGGGCGAGGCCGCAGCGCCCGTAGAGGAGGCCAAGGAGGAGAAGGTCGTCGAGCCCATTTACAGCGGTGCGCTCGGCTACAAGGCGCCTGGCCTGAAGAAGTGAGTGCAACCGCATTTGACGATTTTCCGACCGTCTACTAACAACTTCCAGCGCCTTCCGCTTCGCCAAGAAGTACTTCTGGTTCGGCGAGGAGCCCGTTGCCGCCGACAACCTGAGGGAGTACCTCCGCGGCGAGAAGCCCGAGGTTGCCCACCCTGTTGTCGCCTGGTCCAGCCAGACCGGAAAGGGCCTCCTTTTCTTCGTCAAGCACGCCGACCAGAAGGAGCACCCCGCCGGTGTCCTCAACTTGGTATGTTGAATTCAACACAGTTCAAAAACGCAGTCTAACACACCCAGGCCTATGCCACCGACCTCGCCAAGGACGGCGCCGTCGCTTTCGCGTTCAAGATCTCCGGCCACAAGCACACCTTCGAGGCCACCACCGCCGCCGAGCGTGACGGATGGTTCGTCGCCGTTGAGAAGGCCATCACCGAGGCCAAGGCGTCCAAGGACACCATCGAGTCGAGCGAGGGCTACAAGGAGAACAAGGAGAAGATTGGTACGTTTTTCCAAATCACCCACGTCGCGTCGCGTCGCGATGGCACTAGTGGGCGATCTGTCTGTGTGCTGCAGTAGGCTAACATCCCGCAGGTAAGCCCACCGCGCTAGCGGGAGCTACATCCTCCGCCCCCAAGAAGAGCATGGACGCGACCCCCAAGCTCGCCGAGGGTGAGACCGCCGCTGCTGGCGAGCCCGTCGCTGCCCGCACTGGATCCTCTTCCAGCTCCTCTTCCGACGAGGAGAAGCGCAAGAAGGCTGCTAAGAGCAAGTCCCGCTCCGTCTCCCGCGGCAAGCGTGCCAGCCTCTTCGGCGGCCTGCTCGGAAAGAAGGACAAGGAGCCCAAGGAGGAGACCGATGCTGCTAAGACTGAGCCCGAGGTCAAGAAGGAGGAGCCCGCCGTTGTTCCTCACCTCGACGAGAGTAAGCTCATCCGCTCCATACTTGCATTATCTCTTACTAACATCTTCCAGTCCCCGCCACTGCTCCCGTCAACGCCAACGACGTTGTGAAGCCCGCTGAGGAGACCACCGCCGAGCCTGTCGTCCCCGTCGTCGCGGCTCCCGCTGAGGAGGTCAAGGTCGACGAGACCGCTGCCCCCGCCACTGCTGAGAAGCCTAAGCCCCAGAAGCGCGGTTCCATCTTCGGATCCTTCGTTGAGAAGCTCAAGTCTCCTACCACCGAGAAGAAGGAGCACGAGGCTGGTCTTGCCTCCACCCCCGTCAAGGAGAACGAGACTGCCGCTGAGGCCAAGCCCCTTGAGGAGGCCACAGTTGGCGCACCTGTCGTTGCTGAGCCCGCCGTCGTTGCCACCGAGCCAGCGAAGACCGAGGAGGCCAAGGTCTCTACTCCTTCCAAGGAGAAGGACCACTTCAAGTTCGGAAAGTTCTTCGGCTCCAAGGACCGCGCCAAGTCGCCCGCTCGCGAGCCCAAGGTCGACGCGGCTGCTCCTCAGATCGCCGACACCAACGCGCCAGCCACCGTTGAGCCCGTCCAGGCCGTTGAGCCTGCCCCCATTGCTGAGACCAAGGTTGAGCCCACCGCTGAGACCGAGGCTCCCAAGCAAGACAAGCGCAAGTCGTTCTTCGGCAACCTCGGCCGCTCGCTCTCCAAGGCGACCGGTAACAAGGCACCCAAGGACAAGAAGGACGCTGCCAGCCCTGCTCCCGTCGCCGAGGAGGAGGCCGTTGCCGCCCCCGCCGTTGAGGAGAAGAAGGAAGAGACCACCGCCCCTGTCGTAGCCGACATCCCCGCTGAGAACAGTGTGGGCGATGCTTCGAAAAGCGCCAACCCGACTGTCGCTACAACTGCGTAAGGTTTGGTGGGAAGATGTCAGCCTTTGCAACGACAGCCACGACGGAATGACGGAAAAGCAAAGACTTCGTAAATCCCTTGTTTGACCGCCGGCCACTGATACCCCCAAAATCTGCTTTGGATCTTGAACCCGGATTCAGGCGTCACATTTGGATCAAGCTTCTTCACATATCCCCTCTCATATTTGATTTCTCCTTGCATCTGGACCAACTCATTGTCACTCTCTCTTGGTGGATCGCGACGGACTCTTTGTTTAGACTGATACCACTGTAACTGTTTCTCTCGTTTTGATACCACTGGCGGATCTCGGACGCATTTGTTTTATCGCGCAATACCCCGGATACCCTCTGCGTACTGCCTTGTTAGAAGGAGTACACAAGCGGCCACTAGGGCACATATCGACGTAATAATCTCTAATAAACTGTCGTTTGCTCTTACTTGAGTTGTTCGCTGTGTGTACTGTGATGTCTTGACTCGATGATAGCGATGGTTTGCGCGGAGGAGTATGCCGCGCGGATCGACCAAGTTGCATGACGCTCACTAACAACCGTCGTGTGCTGCCCGGATGAGTGTGAACTAGACACCAACCTGCAATAGACCGGCCCAGCCCTGGGTGTGCGCATGAAGACATGTGGCAAGGCTTGGGCAAGATTGTCGCATCATGAGCACGGCAAGAGCGGAAGGCGCACTGGGGGAACCATACAGCGCAGGTTGACTGCGCCTTCCTTGGTGCTATCGATTGATACTTCCATGTCTGGACCCGGCAGCCTCGTCTCTACCCAACACAGCTCGCCCTTATTCTCTTTCTGAGAAACACGATGCCCATGCCATCATCTTTCACTTGTGTTCACATTCATACCCCGCTCGTATTGCCGCTGCATTCCTACCTTCGCTCGGTGCATTGCTAGGCCATACATGTCATCACGTCACCATGGTAGGTGGATGCCGATCGCGTGTCTCAGCGCAAGTACCAGCAGTTCGCATGTTCTAACACACACCATTAGGGTTGTTGCGCCTCCCGCACGAGTGATAACACTCCGCCTGCTGTCCTCGCGCATTCGTCGTCGCGTAACATCACGGCACCCTCGACGCGACCGAGCTCTATCCCCTCACCACGCGCCTCACATGCTTCGCAGGGCAATGCGCACCCACCGCCGAGTCGCCCAGATGCCAACAACCGCCCCAACACGCCTCTCAAGCCCATATCTCCGACTCAGCGCTCGCGCCTGCCTAACACGCTCGCTTCACCCACTGCTAAGAGCAGCAGCCGCGTCCAACCTCTGACAGACTCTACGCATTCGACATGGACCCGATCGCGGTTAGAGAAGGAGCGCGAAGACTGGTGGGACACACAGGTCACGGGTTCAGAGCAGATATGGGGCGCCATACGTCTTGTAGCGCAGCACCTACAGGCTGGCCAGTTGCAAGAGGCGCAGACGATGCTCGATGTCAGTGACTGCACCTGCCCAACGGGTCTGCTTTGGCGAGGCGTTTACGATGCGACTGGCGTCCAATACAAAGTCCCCGAGTGGGTGGTAGTAGAACCAGAGGGCCTAGCAGAAGAGGATGGTATGGACGACAAGGACTTGGCTGGAGACGCGAGCGCCAGTGCTGTGCAGGAGACGGTTGAAGATACCCTCGCGGACGACTCCGGCAGCCTTATACGTGTGAAAGTAAGAACGAGCCACGACCAGCGGGATCATCAGGTCGTCATGCGGATGAGAGACTCGGTCGCGACCATAATTGAGAAGCTGAAGAAGCAAGCAAAGGTATGTCAGACTTTACTGTCCCCATGCTTCTCCTTTGCTGCATGTACATTGCTAACCACATGTAGCTCGATCCCACCCTCGTAATTCGTCTCGCATACGGCGGACGTATCTATGAGCCCAACGACGTACTCGAAGCCAACGCGCGCTGGAACTTTGCTAATAACTACATCCTGACCGCTCTCGTCTTTCAGTAAACATCTGATCCTTTGCACATCCGCATCCGCACTCCTACCATGTCTCAAGGCTCCACGTTTGAATATGTGGGTCACATGGCTCACAAGGATTGCTAGGTCTCCAACCGAGTATCTCGACTTCCTGTTTGAGTCGATCGTCAAAACGTTGGATGAAATGGGCATACCGGACCCGAACAAACCTTCCTTGGAAGAGGAGCCGAACGAACCTACTTCGGAAGATGACTCTGACGGTAGCGAGACTGATCCTCTTCTTCCTCGATCACGTCGGTCGGATAATAGCAGCGATGACGGAACGTCTGCAGGTTGCGCCGCCTTTTTGTATGGGTTGGTTCGCTCATACTGGAACTTTCAGCGGTGGAACTACTCTTCGCTTCATTAGTCCATTTGGTGGCTTGTTTGATACCCCTCTCTCCCATGTCTTTTCGTTTATACTGGCGGTAGGCACCGAGGCCTTTGCTTGTACCCAGCATCATTTTCCATGCGTCGGCGTATCGCTATTGCGAGATTGTAATCCTTTGGACAATAGAAGTCTGATTAGTGCTTGAAATTCCCTTCCATACCAACGTGCTCAATTCATTGACTTCATTTTCTTGACGATTCACGTTGATAGGTGCTACGAAAGAAACCGCGTTGAAGTTGTACAACGTTAATTGTGGAGTCCGCATGGCTTGGTGGCGACCAACCAGTAATTCTTCCCGTACAAGTCACGATCTCAAGCCGTGTCTGATAACGAAGATGTGTTTATCGTCTTCTCCACGTGTAACATCCGTCGCATGCGAAGCTTTGTGGGTATCTCCGGGTAGTGCTTAACACCGAATCAGATGTCATCACATCCACATAACAAAGTGATGATCAACACCATCTCAAGAAGCGGTCAAGTATGTCTTCCGCTCCTAGCCTTCCCGAGGTCAAACGTTCGTTATCTGCCGTCTAGCTTCCCGCATCCTCCATCGACACCATGATGGTTGTGGTGAACCCTGTGACATCATCGTTTTTGAACCTCGGAAGCTCATCGCCCGCCATGACGATGACCTACCCTCTTTTTGAGTACCATAAAGACTCACTAAGAGCGAACCAGATACACCAATTCGTAGCACACATAAAGCCAACATGTTCGCCTCATCTGCTTCGCGTTCTTTACGCACAACTTCCACAGAGCGACTTTCACAAATAACCAGACAAGTCCTCCCGCAACAAATCAGAATGGCGCACAACGGCACAACCCACACGCTCAACACGGGCGCCAAGATTCCTGCCATTGGCTTTGGAACTTGGCAGGACAAGGAAGCTCAGGAACCGTAAGCTGTTGTCTTGTCATGATGCAGCGTGTTGTTTTACTGATTTGATAAACAGCGCTGTCACCATGGCCCTCAAAGCGGGCTACCGTCACATCGACACAGCACGCATCTACGGCACCGAGCCCGCAGTCGGCAACGCCATCAAAAAGTCCGGCGTCCCCCGTTCCGAGCTCTTCATCACCAGCAAGCTCTGGAACAACTCGCACCACCCCGACGACGTAGAAGCCGCACTCGACGCATCCCTCAAGGACCTCGGGACCGACTACCTCGACCTCTATCTCATGCACTGGCCCTCGCCCTTCGCCCGGGGCTCAGAAATGTTCCCCAAAGACTCCGCCGGCAAAGTCAAAGTGGGCGAGAGCGACTACGTCGACACCTACAAAGCCATGGAGAAGTGCTTCAAAAGTGGCAAAGCCCGCGCCATCGGTGTCTCGAACTTCAGTAAAGCGGAGTTGGAGCGCTTGATCAAGGAAACTTCTGTTGTGCCTGCCGCTCACCAGATCGAATGCCACCCTTACCTCCAGCAAAACGACTTCACGGAGTTCCACAAGCAACAGGGTATCCATGTGACGCAATACTCGCCGTTTGGCAATCAGAATGAGATCTACGATTCCGGGAAGAACATGAACAAGCTCATGGATGACCCTGTGCTTGTGGAGATTGGCAAGAAGCATGGCAAGACTGGTGCGCAGGTCGCGCTGGCGTGGGGTATTGCCAAGGGCCATTCGGTTATTCCCAAGAGCAAGACTGAGTCGAGGATCAAGGCGAATCTGGAGGGAGACTTTGCCCTGCCTAAGGAGGATGTAGAGAAGATTACTGGTATTGATAAGAAGATGCGGTTCAATGATCCTTCGGGTAACTTTGGATGGAACTTTTACACGGATATGGATGGTAAGAAGAAATGAGGAAGAGAATAGTGTACTATAATGCTGTTGGAATAGCCGACTCAAAATGATATCTACATGCATTACATGAACAAACGGTCAAAAACGCCCGGCCCACACCCGTCCCCTAACTATAACTCCCCGCCGCCCAGCTCTTCCGACTCTCCCTGCGATCCTCACCCTCAAAGAAAATGGCAACCTTGTTCGGCTCCCCCTTTTCCCCCTCATGGTAATCATACTTGATTTTCTTGAACCGCAGCGCCCTCGCTGCCTTAATCTCATCCCCACTCATAACCATCGCCGCATCGCCACCAATACGACTAACAACGGGGTTCAACAGCATGGCCATACTAAAAAAGCTCTCGTCGCGGACAATCGTGCGGTTGGCGAAGAGGCCTAAGAGGCAGAGAGCGAGAAATTGGATGAAGCAGATGCCGCCTAGGATGCTGAAAACGTAGGACCAGTCTACGTCGAGTTGCTGGCCTTGCGATGGGACGACGGTTTGGTGCGTGACGTTGTAGCGAATGCCATGGTCATCGAAGGCAGCGACAGCGCCGATGGTAAAGCGCATGAGGAGGTCTTCGACTTCATTTTTTGCGATGTTGTGTGCGGGCGACCATTTGGTGCCTTGACTGTAGGACCGGGTTTGGCGATCGAACCAACCGTTCCATGGTATACCTGTCCAGCCCATGGCACCAGCAGCTGTACGAGCGAAGATATCGGAGCCCCAGACTGCCCTGAAGTCGGCGGGGTCGCGGGGATCGATGTCGTTGGGGGCGTTAATCGCGGTTACGTTACCGAGTGTGTTATTGCAGAGGAAGAGGGAGGCGGCGGTCACGCGCGCGTGCTTTTTGTTGTCCGACTCGGGGAGTTGCATGACGGTGAAGTTCGTACATCTTGGCCCGCAGTTTTCGGGAACAGAGGCCATCCAGGTTACGGAGCCGCCGGCTTGTTCAGTGACTTCCCACTTAACGTAGTCATCGTCGCCTTGGTGTCGAGCCATGATGTAGAGGGATTCGTCGGGTACGTCGTGCACTTTGCCGTCCTTGACTTCGAGTTGTTCGCATGATGCGTGGGCTGTGATGTTGCGGGAGCTGGCGAGGTAGTTGACCCATTGGTGGGCTGGGTCGCGGTTGAAGAAGCGGTAGTGCCATGCGCCGTTGCCGCGGTAGATGGGTGTGCCTGGTATGCCGGATAGATCGGTAATCATGTCGTCCATATTGTCGGTAAGATTGAATTCGGGGTATGCCATAGCTTCCATGCCGTACATCCACGCCGCTTCCAGCGAAGTCTCGTTGATGAGACTGATTTCGGGGTCGATCTCGCGCGGCGGGTTGTCGACGTACCAATCGTTCAGATCGGCTACAGTGACATTCCCGTATGACAAGAGTGGTATCTCCGAGTTCTCCATCGGCCAGAACAGACTCAGCAGTGCCACTAGGATCTGAGAGCCGATATTGAGAACCAGCCATGCCAGACACGCTAGCCACATCCACTTCGTCTCATCGTCTCTAACATCCTTGAACATTCGGAATTTGCGCAGCCATTTCTGACGCCGGAAGCCAGGTGACGACAGGATCATCAGTTTCGTAACCTTGGCAAGCGAACTCAGGTGTAGGATCAGGTCGAATACTTCTAGACTAACGTAATGTCTAGTGAGAAATGACCATCTGAACACTGATGCATAGTGCTTTAACGAGGCCAAGATGTTCAAACCCAGACACAGCGAGAGACCGAGAGTAAGCGAGTTGAAGATTCGGATATCGATCTTGGAGAGAACGACGGGGCGGCGCCATCCTTCCCAACATTTGAGTGTAACACACATCACTGCGCTGAAGAACAGCGTTACGAGGAGTTTCATCGCACCTGTCTTGAGGAGTGTCTTCCGTGCCTCTCTTTGGTCGAATCGCTTGACGTGGTGGTGGTGTTTGTGGTGATGAGTCCCGTCTTCAACATCGAAGGTGGAGCTGGGGCTGCCTACGCTGGCGTAGAATCCGCCCTTGGACTCTATGATCTCTGGAGACTGGACCATGGATGGTGTGTGCATTGGTGAGTTGGATGGCGAGTATGATGCGTCGTCGACATGCTGCATCGCTACATCACCACTGTCGTAGCTGAGTGGTTCGGCGGAGCTGATCAATGGCGCATTGTCGGAGTGCCCCCCACTGACTGTGCGGTTGCGATCCATGGTTCTTGTTCTTTTGTCTTCGTTCGACGGGGTGGTGTGTTTGTGCTCTGTCAAATCTACAACTGTAGAGATGACTTTGCGTGGCTTGGAACCTCGTGTGCCGTCAGACGGCAGGCTGCAGGTGTCTTGGGCGAAGATAGCAAACTAGGTAGCGAGCGAGCGAGGCGTTACGCGCATTCTTTAGCGATGGCGAAAGTACCGACACTGTGGTTGCATTCCCCGGGTATACTGGTATGTGAAAGGGATTCCTCAGTAGTCCTGCAAGACTTGCCAGGTAAAGTAGTAAGAGTGATTATCTGAAGTGGAGAAAATGCAGAATCCTCTGGAGCGCACATGGCGCTCTTATCGCTGTCTCCCGGGCGGGTTTCCGCGCGACGACCATATTGGGGGCTGAAAGTTTGGGGGCCACAACAGCCGCATCTGCAAGCCTTTGGCGTTGCACAGCGTGGGCGAAGCAAGTCCAAAGTTGAGAACTGCCAGCGACAAAAGGACGATAACCAGTACTAAATTGTAATAATAGAAGCACAAAAAGTACTTCAACGACTTACCATGCGCCTATCGTGAAGCATGCGTTCGGAGAACTACATCAGCCCACCCCTCTTCATCCTTGGTAGGCTGGATTTTCCCAAACTGGAGGCTGAGTCTCACGCTAGACCAACGAGTGTAGCGATCGGTAGTCCTATTGTTAGCTAGATAGGCTGTTAAATGCAAGCGAAGTATCGAGGCGTTTCTAGTCCAGTAATATCTAAGTGGTTGCACGCCACGAAGAACAAGTATGGGGGGCCGGAACGCTCATTCGCCTAAGATGCAGCTGCGGGAGGGTAGAAGCGCAAGGCTCGGAGCTTGCAGTATGTCGCGAAATGCAGCTGACTTGGACCATGCAGTTGTGGAAGTTCTTCGAGGCCGGAGATAAGCTTAGGCCGATGTCAACGTTGTTGTGGTTGTTGCTGTTGTAAGCGTCGCGGAGTGAGTACCCACATAACCGGCCGCGGTTGCCAAACTGTCAGCTTTTACCTTTGCGGGCACCCACCAATCCTCGGAGTTGTAGGAGGCATATTGATGCTCCTGTGCTACTCATGCGACATATCCGTCGTCGTAAGAGCAGGGGGATGGTAACTCTGACGATGATGCCCGCGCGCGAGAGCGACTGACTAGCCTCAGGTACTCCCCACCTGACGCTAGATGACAAATGACTGTGGAGAAGGCACGAAGGGCGTCATGTCAACCAGTCTCAGAGCTTCATATTTATCGCGTCTATCTCAATCTTGCTGTTAACTATCAATCATCGAGACCAAAACATCATGTCGTCGTCAAACGTGGTTCTGTACGATCTGCCTAGCAGGAGTGGTTCCTCATGGTCATTGAACCCGTGGAAGAGTGAGTTCATCCACACCACAAATGCTATCTTGATCCTTCTGACAGGCGCGCAGCTCGAATGGTACTGAATTACAAGAAGATCGACTACACGACCGAATGGGTAGAATATCCTGACCTGGCCCCCAAGTTCAAAGCCCTCGGCATCCCACCCACCCCCAAGGACGCGCCAGGCTATTTCGCAGAGTACACCAGCCCCGCTATCAAGCATGCGAACGGCACCTATCAGATGGATTCTTGGCCCATTGCCTATGAGCTCGAGAAGCAACACCCAACTCCGTCTTTGCATCTCGATGACCCCATCGTTGTGCAGATTAGGGACCATATTGCCAAGATAGCTGGCCCACTGAGGCCACTACTCATTCCTCAGGTACCAGTTGTGCTGCTGAACAAGCCGAGTGCAGATTACTTCAATGAGACTAGAGAGAAGATGTTCGGGAAGCCGCTCGAACAAGTCGAAAAGGACGCCAATGCGGACGAGTGTTGGGAGGCGGCTGAGGCACCGGCGAAGGAGGCGGGCGACCTACTGAGGAAGAACGGTGGACCTTACTTCCTGGGCCAGACTGGTAAGTAACGATACGCTGGCTGGATGATGTTGACTTCATGTTCTGACTCGTGAACAGTTTCGTATGCCGACTTTATCTTTGTGTCGATGCTACACTTCGTCAAGTGCATAAGCGAGGACAAGTTCAAGAAGATTCTGGCTCTTGATGACGCCTTCCCCAAGGTTTACGAGGCGTGTAAACAATGGCTGGAGAAGGACGACTAGTCCGTTCTCAGCAAGCGCCAGTGCCTAAACCGATCGATCAACATCGGGACTGCTCTTTCTGTTACCTAGGTATCGTGCGTTCAGATGAATAAGATGTCAAAATCAACAATTATGGAGTTTCCTGCACTGCATGCCATGCGCCACACTACCCCTCTCTTGCGCCCGCCAGACTGCTTGACCAATCTGACTGTGCAGCATTAGCGCGGCCACGCTTCTTGCCTTGCGCCCGATGGGCAGTGTTGCCTAGCAGCTGATAAGTTCAGCTTTGAAGTCATAATGTCGCCAGATCATACACGCACAACAGTAACGTCGCACCTCGACTCATACTTTCTAGGTTCTTGACAAGAGCTGTTCGGCGCGTTTATTGAAACATCATCTTCTCCGGTCGGACGACGCTCGAGGTCGTTGCACTAATTCCAAAAGTGCCTTCCACACCCATCATGAGCGCGGAAACTACATCAAGGAGGGCTGACACTGCGCACGAAACCTCGCGCAGCTCCGATGACGGATTCGAAATAGTAGAGCACGACCTCGACGTTCTGAGCGTCCCCGGATCCCAAGACGGCACACCCGTACCGACCATAGCGATGACCAAAGAAACAGAGAGCATCAAAGGAACGAACGCATCCAGAGAAAGCCGACCTTGGTTCTTTACTTACGATGAATTCCACGATGCGATCAAAGGCGGGGACTTAGATGGCGTGAAGAAGATGCTGGACGACGGTGCAAACGTAGAACGTGGAACAGACGAGGGAGAATCACCATTAATCCTCGCCATCTGGAAGCAAGACATCGCCATCATAACGCTCTTGCTAGAAAGAGGCGCGGATGTGACCCGCCCGTTCGACGGCTTTCCTCCGATCCACCACGCCGTCATGCAACAAGATCGAGCAGCCCAGATCATCCAGCTTCTCCTCGACCATGGCGCCATCTTGGAAGCTGTTGGGACGGAGGATATTAACGCGTTACATTTCGCTGCATCGAACGGCATGATACACGGGGCTGATTTCCTAATCGGCAAGGGAGTAGAAATTAGCAAGACCTGCGCGGATGAGAGGACGCCTTTGATACTGGCCGCAAAACATGGACATCTTGCAATCGTCAGACTACTTCTCGCCAAAGGAGCAGATCTGCACGAGAAAAGTGAGAATAGTTGCACTGTTATCATGTGGGCGGCGGAGTACGGACAGCATGAAGTCGTTCGTTACTTGTTGGAGGCAGGCGCGAGGGTGGACGACCGTAGTGTAGAGGGTCTCAGTAAGTTGATGTAGCCTTCACGACTTGTTGAACAGCAACTGATATCAGCAGCCGCCTTATCACTCGCCAGCATGAATGGCCGATTGGAAGCTGTACAACTACTGATCGAGAGCGGTGCAGACATCAATGCACTCAGTCTAGATCCAGAATCCTTTACTCCGGCAATGTTTGCTGCATTACAAGGACATGCAGAAGTGCTACAATTTCTGCTGTCACACGGGGCAGACTACAAACCAGATTTTGAAGTCGACTGGGCTAATGGTGACAAGATCCTCGATATGACCTTGACGAAAGGCCATCTCGCTGCTGCCAAGATCCTGCTAGAAGCCATTGGTGGACCTGACTACCCAAAGGATAGCATCGCACTCCAAATGGCCACTGCGCAATCCAAGGTAGAACTAATACCAGTGATGAAGGCCGTTTCTATCATGTACCAAGAAATTGATCCCCATTCCACCGACGGGGAGAACCTGGGTTGGGTCGAATGGGTCTTAGATCAAGGCGGAGAGCTCGTCAGGCCAAAAGCCATCTGCAATATGCTATATGCTGCACTAGCCAAGAGGGATGTCGGTATAACTGCAGAGCTACTCAGACTCGGAGCCGATCCAAATATCTTCGGGTTCATGGGCTACACACCACTCCACGTCGCAGTCAGCGGGCTGGCGTGCAACCTGGAACTCGTCGAAGTCCTTCTCAAATCTGGTGCTGACCCGGCTAAGCTCTCGCAAAATCCCACCATAGCGTTGAGGGTCACGCCACTACATCGTGCCATCTTGGGTTTCGAGAACGATCGCCCAGTGAACATGGCTGTCGTCGATCTTCTGTTAGCGAGTGGTGGATGTAAGATCATGAAAGGACCGGACGCTCAGTCTTCTGCCTTTCTGAGTGTAGTAAGCGCGTTCGATGGTGGGGGTGCCGATATTGCCAAAAGCCTAGCGTTCCAGATGCTGGATTCCATATCTGATGTGAACGACGACAAGGCTGACGATGGGTCTACTCCGATGCACGTTGCCGTCCAATACAATCAAAAAGAGCTCATTGACGCACTAAGACGGAAAGGCACCGACATCAACGCGAGGAAAAACGACGGCATGTCACCTCTTCTTCTGGCGTGCGGCATGAAAGCGGAGCTGGTAAACTTTCTGGTGACGCGCTGCGCAGACGTTTCTGCTGTCAACAAGAAGAAACAGGGAGCTTTGCATATTGCCGCTGCTTGCGGGCAGATCGGAGTGCTCAGGTTTCTCCTTGACCTGAGAATAGCCGAGGAGGAGCCACTGAACATCAACGCTATAGACGATGCAGGTCACACCCCTTTGATCGCTGCCATAGTAGAAGGCCATGAGCATGCAGCTTTCTTCTTACGGGTACGACGTGCCTCTGTTCGACAATGTACGACCGACAAAGGACGACTTGCCTTGCATTACGCAGCACAGGCAAGTATGAACCGTATTGTGGAATCCATCTTAGGGGTGTCCTGCAACGACATCATCAATGTGGAAGATCATGGGGGATACACACCCATAACACTCGCGTGCATGGCAGATACCCCGACCGTCGTTCCCACCTTGCTCTCCTACGGCGCAGACCCAAACGTCATCTGCCAAAACACCGGCGACCGCCCCCTCCATATCGCGCTCAAACGACCTCTAATCATGGACCGTTCAAGAGAGCGAGACGGCAGTCCATCACTCGACCTGCTCAAGCATCAAGACACCGATATCACAGCTCGCGATGGCAGCGGCCGCAAACCACTGCATCTCGCATCCCAGTTTCACAATCTAGAGGCTACTAAAGTCCTCTTATCCAAAGGCGTCTCGCCACACTCTGAAGACAACAAGGCCCGAACGCCACTATGTCTGTGTTCAAACCCCTACATTGCACAAGCGCTCATCGACCACGGCGCGCACGTAAATCACGCCGATGAAAATGGATGGACGCCGCTGCATTATGCTGTGTCGAGGTGTTGGGTCAAGGCTTTTGCGGTGCTGAGACAGGCAGGCGCTGATATGGATATGAAGACGCGAGATGATGGGCTTAGTGTCAAGGAGAGGTTGGACACGTTTGGATCGTGGCAGGACTGGGTGAATACGGAAAGGGAAATGGTGTGTGATGATGCACAGAGGGAGAAGATTAAGGAATTTGATATGAGGACCGAGATGGGGATGAAAGTAGATAGGTATTGAGGTGACTACTGACAGCGTAAGTGCTTTGCTTCGCTTGCTTGCTTTAATGATCATGTCACTCATTGTAATGCCCATCCATTTCTACTCTGATGCAATTTCGATGTTGCGCCCTAGTGCGTGAGACATCAAGTCTACGTCTCGGATTCCACGGGTTTTTCGATCGCGCATATTAACGAGTCATGAACAGTAGCGCGCACGACTCGCCCCATCCAGCCTCCCGCAACCTCTTCACTCACGACGTCATCACATCGACATCCAGTCCAGAACATCACAACAAAACCTAAATGATAGATAAACATTTTTCACCCGGCACGTCATTCGCCCGTCCGCCAGCGCATTCTCCCCATCACAAATACACCACGCGTAGTCCATCCGCAGCATTCCGAGCGAATTAGGTAAAACGCCAGATCTCCTTCGCGTGAGTGTGCGCGCGATCTGAGTGCCCTGGCGCCGATCTCAACGATGCGGCGCGTCATGGACTTTTCGATAGCCTCGCGCACAAATGCCATCACCAGTCCAGATCTTGTGTCAAGCTAAGCTTTTCGAGCCTCTATTCCTTGGCTGTTGTGACTGCAAGGGGGGTTTTCGGCTTCCGTGGGTGCCCTTTGCGGCGCCTGGCGGACGGATAAGCTTCCTTAGGGTTTCTTAGATCGAGCTGGTGGGCGTGATGGGGATGATGATGTCACGGGTGTGTAGTGGACTTAAGCATTCGATGCCAGGACTTCGGTGGGAGTAGTTGTGTCTTTTTCTCTTCCAAGCCCACTTGCTCTGCTCTGTCCAACACATTTCCCGTGACTGAGCGTCATGTTTGATCTCATCCGCGACTCGGCTTTTGGCCATATCGTCCGCCTTGTGACGCGCAACAAATATCTCCAGTATCCCGAAGAGAAGGACCCCGAGATTTGGAAGAAGTATGTCAGTCATGAGAAGTCTGGGTATGCCGCCTACCATGGATCTACTCAGGCGCCGGAAAACAAGGACGAGATCGATGAACTTGCCCAGACACATGGTGTGAGGAACCGAGAGGGACGCGATTCGGAGACTTCGTCGCGTACCGTGGGCAATGGTGTCAACGAGGCCAGTGGCTTGAGAGTCGATCCTGAGAAGGGCAAGGACCTTCATGTCATTGATTGGTATGGTCCGGATGATGCCCAGGTATGTTTGCTCCATGTTCACATCTTTGGATTGTACTGACGGCTCTGCAGAATCCAAAGAATTGGTCGCGAGGAAAGAGGTACTTCGTCACCTTTGAGATTTGCTTCCTCACCTTCTCGGTATACATCGGTTCAGCCATTTACACGCCTGGTCTCATGGGCGTGATGGCAGAGTTTGGCGTTGCTCAGGTCCCCGCGACCTTGGGACTGACGCTGTACGTTGCTGGATACGGTCTTGGTCCTCTCCTATGGTCACCCATGAGTGAGATTCCGCAGATCGGCCGTCTCTGGGTCTACATTATTACCCTTCGTAAGTGCAGCCAATGGTTCACAGCGAAACGATATGCTAACCGTCGACAATAGTCATCTTCGTCCTTCTCCAGATCCCTACTGCTCTCTCCGTCAACTTCGGCATGCTCCTCGCTTTCCGATTCCTGACTGGATTCTTCGGTTCGCCAGCGCTTGCAACAGGAGGAGCCTCAATCGCCGACATGTACCGACCCAAGAAACAAGTGTACGGTCTCGCAGTCTGGGGAATTGGTGCTGTCTGCGGTCCCGTTCTCGGTCCTCTTGTGGGTGGCTTCGCCGTGATGGCTGAGGGTTGGAGATGGACCATGTGGGAGATCATGTGGCTCTCGGGCTTCTGCTGGGTCTTCCTCTTCTTCCTCCTACCGGAGACAAGCGCGCCCAACATCTTGCACCGCAGGACACGCAGGCTCAAGAGGCTGACTGGCGACGATCGTCTGACCTGCGAGCCGGATATCATGTCTGCTGAGATGTCAGGAAAGGACGTACGTTGCACCTCTTCCATTAGACCCAATCACTGCTAACACCACCTCAGGTTCTCAACATGAGTCTTCTCAAGCCTATCACCCTCATGTTCAAGGAACCCATTGTATTCCTGTTGAACTTGTACATCGCACTCATCTACGGTCTACTCTACATCTGGTTCGAGTCGTTCCCTCTTGTGTTCTCAGGACTTTACGGTTTCAACCTCGGCCTTGAGGGAGTGGCCTTCCTGGGTATCCTTGTTGGTACATTCATCGCTGTCATTGTGCTCTTCGCGTGGAACTACTACTACCTGGAGAAGCAGTTCGACGACGATGGCAACATCGCGCCAGAGAAGCGTCTTATCCCTGCCATGGTTGGCTGCTTCTTTGTACCAATCTGTCTCTTCTGGTTCGGATGGACTTCGCGGTCGGATGTGCACTGGATTGTGCCCATTATCGGATCTGGATGCTTTGGTATCGCTGCCTTCACGCTCTTCCAGGCCGTCCTACCTTACCTGTCGGATGCTTACCCCGACTCTGTGGCTAGTGTACTGGCAGGCAACGACTTGATGAGGTCGTCGTTCGGTGCGGGATTCCCCCTGTTCGCCAATGCCATGTACCAGAAGTTGGGCATAAACTGGGCGAGTAGTTTGTTGGGATTCCTGGGTATCGCCTTTATCCCGATTCCATTTGTGCTTTACAAGTGGGGCAAGCAGATCAGACAGAAGAGCAAGCTGGCCAGGAAGGATATCTAGGGGTGTGCAGTGTAGTAGTCCTATAGGATGGACGATAATATTATTTGTTCAAACAACTTTGATGGAGATGAGTGATTTCCCAGATGTGTGGAACGCGTGGTTGACGTCATCATCGTACGCGCCGTGGTGATGCATATTTCTTTTGTGAGCATTGTTCATTGGCATGGGTGCGCCTGCGAAGGCGTGTGCAGCTCCGACGTAAGCAAATACGCATTGCTTTGTCGAGCAGTTTGGTGAAACAGCAGACGTTGATGCTGCGTCATACTCGACGCGATGCAGGTGGCCGATCGCAACGGCTATACATAATGCCGTAGTCATGTCGCGGAGTCTAGACACGTGCTAGGGGAACGCGGTAATGGAAACATCGTGAGTTTAAAATGACCAAGGCGCCGAATGGACCCTGATGGCCGAAGCTGGAAGCATCGATCTCCCGGGAGCGACAGCCGATTTGGGTCTGCAGCGAGATTGGTGGTGAGGTCGCTGGGGTAGCCTCGAGGATGTTGGTGAGGGAAGGATGGCGCTAGGAGGGCTAGCGCGGAGCTTGTGGCGACTGAAGGCTGTATGCAGTTCCAAGATTGCTGGTGTCTTGGATGGCAAAGAGTTGGGAGGCTAAGAGGTGAGAGGCTAGGGAGTTTGCGAGCCGGGTGGAAGGCGCGGAAGCTGCCTAGGAACCAGTGAAGGTGCTACCAGGCAGTGTTGGGTAGTGCAATGAGTATTAGGAGTGCAGTGAATGTCACCAATCCAGCTGTTCTTCTCATCTCACCACCTGTCTGTGCTGCACCGCCACAACATCCCGCGAACCTGTTTCGGCGCTGATCCTTACCCACAACGGCAAAGGCGGCCGTCGTCGTCAACATGAGCGGGCATGGCAGCGTGCGTTTTTCGAGAGCCGCTCCCCACAACGTCCTGCTGAACAACATGGCCATGGCGGACGCGACCAAGCCCGTCGTAGTCAATGCGCCCGAACGCCCGGGCTTGACGAGCAGCGCCTCGGGGTCGTCTGGCGACTCGATGGACGAGACGACGTCGCCCGGCGAGCCCACGACGTCGACCACCAGCCGCGACCAAGTGGCGCCTCTGCGCGAGCCCCAGTACTCGTGGAACAGCAACGCCAGCTCCTCGCGCTCTCGCGGGCCTGCCATCATGACGGACCTGCCGCCGCAGACGCCCAACGGGGGCAGCGCGCCCACGTCGACCACCAGAGCCGCCCGCCCAACACCTGGCCGCACCATCAGCAGCGCATACGCACCCGCCCGCCGCCCGCAGCAGTTCTCGCTCAACTCGAGCGCCCACCGCCCGCGCAACAACTCGGCCACGCGCAGCCGCCGCAACCCCAACGCCGAGTACCGCGCCCAGGAAAAGGCCTACGTCCAGCGCATCCGCCAGGAGGACCAGCAGGACGACTTCTTCGACCCGGCCCTGCGCACCCCGAGCCTGGGCTACAGCACCGACTCCGAGACGGACGACGAGTCGCCCTCGACCGCCGAGTATGTCGAGAACGACCCCTACGACCAGGAGACGCTGCTCTACTATGGCAATGACGACATGCAGCCCTCGATCGAGGAGCTCAAGATCCCCGCCAACCGCGAGCGCCTCGAGTGGCACAGCATGCTCGCCAGCGTTCTCACCGGTGATGTCGTCAAGCAGGAGAAGAAGCGCCTCATCGGTAGCACCGAGCAGCAGGGCGACAGCACCATGAAGGCCGAGATCTGGATGGGCATCCGCGCCAAGGTTTGCGGCCGCTCACTGCAGGCCCAGCGCCGCATCGTCGACGACACCCGCAGCAAGATCCGCGCCAACCTCGAGAGCATCATCTCGTTCGAAGTCGGCGGCGAGGCTGAGGCGGGCCAGACAGCCGCCCAGCAGGTCGAGGACATTGTCAAGAAGATCGAAAAGGTCGAGAGCGTCTACCCCACGCGCCAGGCCCTCGAGGCTGCCTATCCCCGCGCCGCCTCGCAGCCCTACAAGGACGCCTGCGACGCCGTCATTGCCTGGCACAACACCATCGCCCTCATCAACACCGAAATGTCCATCCTTAAGAAATGGGTCGGCAACGAAGAGCTCGACTTCACCAAGCCCCGCCCGCGCTCGTCCCAGGACCACCATCTCACCGACGACTCTTCGTTTATTGACCGGATACTCAAGGAGGATGGCCTCAAGTCCCTGCAGGGCGACACCAACCTGCTGGCCCCGCTCGAGAAGGTCATCCAGAAGGCCAAGGCCACCCTCATCGCCAACGCCGAAGGCTTTGCCGAGAGACATCTTCCGCCCTACATCGAAGAGCTGCTCACTCTCATTAACTTCCCCTCGCGTCTCCTCCAGGAGATTATCCGCGTCCGCCTCTCGTACGCCAAGAAAATCAAGGACCCGTCACAACAGGGCGTCATGATGGCCGAGCAGATGATTGCGCAGTTCCAGATCCTGCTTGCCATGGCTGGCCAGGTCAAGGAGAGCTACATGGTCATCTCCCGACCGGAGCCTGGCTGGGATCTGCCTCCGTGCATCGAGGAGAACTTCGACACCGTCGTGCTAGACGCCCTCAAGTTCTACTTCAAGATGCTCAACTGGAAGTTGGCCGCCAACAAGAACACCTTCAAGGAGGCCGAAATCCTCGAACAGGAGTGGGACTTTTGCAACAAGCTCGGTCGACAGCTCCAGGGCGGCGACGTCGAGACTGCGGAACAGTTCAGTGTGCTCACATCCAAGTCGCTCACTCGTCTCAGCGCTCACTTTGAGCGAGAGCTGCAGCGTCGGCCGGACGAGCTCACCGGTTCTGAGATGGAGAAGCGGTACAAGCAAATACTAGACTCTGTTCGTGTCCGACAGCGTAAGCTGTTCCGTTTCTCCAGGATTCTCACACAGCGCTTCGAGAACTGCACCGAGTTCAACATCAACAACATCGACCTGGACGAGGAGCAGCTCCAGGAACTGTACGAAGCTCTCGTCGCCACTGGCCATTTCCTCGTCGAGACCACTGGGGGAAACAACACTGGCATATACATCGTTGCATCACCGACGGCACTCGACCGACCGAACGATATACAGTCGCTTCTCACAACCTGCTACCACGCGGAAGAAGCTCCCGAGGATCCCTCCAACCCATACGTCTTGATCATCCGACCAGAACAGCCCCTGTACTGGCCTGGCAAGAAGATGTCAGCCAACATCATCGAGCCACATCTCGACCTCAAGCCTGGTCGGTTGAGGCTCGTCGCGGATGGCTCGCAACAACGCCTCGCAAACGCGAACCTATCATTCCTCTCATCAATAGGCATGGAGCTCACTACTCTGATCGATCAGCGCGCCAACCTTCCCCGTGTCAACGCAGAATTGCAGAAGATCAAGAAGACGGCATACAAGCTGTCCAACACCATCATGGACAGTGTCGAGATTGTTCGCAGGCAAACAGTTGGTCTCGACTGCCAGGATCTCATCCAGACTTGTTTCGCTTTCGCGACAGAATTCGGTCAACGTTCCGTCCTCTACATGGACTATAACCGGAGGGCAATGAACAATATCAAGCTAACCAGGCTGGCACTTGACTGGGTCAGTTTCATCTGCGACGACTGCATTGCTTCGGACCGAAAGACATTCCGATGGGCTGTGGTTGCTCTAGAGTTTGCTATGATGATGACCCGCGGTCAGAACATTCTTTCCATCAGCGACGAAGAATACTCACAGCTACGACTCAAGGTAGCTGGCTGCATGTCCGTCCTTATCTCCCACTTCGACATCATGGGCGCAAGGTCGACCATCGCAGCTCAGGCCGAGCGACAGCGCCTCAACGCTATTGCTGGAAAGAGCCTGCTCGATCCAAAGAACGCAAAGGATGACGATGAGTCCATTGAGATGACTCAACAACAGTGGATGCAGAGGCTCGAAGAGATTGACACGTTCCGCAAAGACAAGGAAGCCGAACGCCAGGCTCTTGGTCGGGTGCTGGAGGACTCTAATGAAGCCGACCGAGCGCTGACCTACCTGTCTTCGTCTGCGACAAACGTCACACTCCGATGGCAACAGGGCCAGTTTGTCGGCGGAGGTACATTTGGATCCGTCTACGCAGCTATGAACCTCGACTCCAACCACCTCATGGCCGTCAAAGAAATTCGTCTCCAGGATCCACAGCTCATTCCAACCATCGTCGCGCAGATCAGAGATGAGATGGGTGTACTGCAAGTGCTCGACCATCCCAACATTGTGTCTTACTACGGTATTGAACCACATCGAGACAAGGTGTACATCTTCATGGAATACTGCTCTGGTGGCTCGCTTGCCGGACTGCTTGAACATGGACGTATCGAAGACGAGACTGTCATCATGGTTTACGCGCTTCAGATGTTGGAGGGTCTCGCCTACCTACACGACGCCGGTGTTGTGCATCGCGACATCAAGCCCGAGAGTAAGTTTGCTTCTGATCCTATGATGATCCACCCTTGCTAACCAAACCCAGACATTCTGCTCGACCACAACGGAGTCATCAAGTTTGTCGACTTCGGCGCCGCCAAACTCATCGCTCGCCAGGGTCGAACCCTCGCCGCAGAACACAACGCTACACGCCAGGGTCGCCAACGCTCTATGACCGGAACACCAATGTACATGTCCCCTGAAGTCATTCGGGGTGGAAGCACAGGTCGCCACGGCGCTGTCGATATCTGGTCACTAGGCTGCGTGATTCTGGAGATGGCTACGGGTCGCCGCCCGTGGGCTTCCATGGACAATGAATGGGCCATCATGTACCACATTGCCCAGGGTGATCCACCACAACTACCATCCAAGGAGCAACTCAGCGACACTGGTATCGACTTCCTCAAGAAGTGTTTCGACCGCGACCCGAACAAGCGAGCCAGTGCGGTCGAGTTACTCCAGCACGAATGGATTATGACGCTCCGCGCCCAGCTCAGCCTGGAACCAGCGACGCCCAGTGATAGCAACTCTAGCAGCGGAACACCACAAAGTAGTAGGCAAAACTCCACCTACAACTAATCCTTGACGCCCTCATCAGCATGTTTCGTCATGAATCTTGATGATGTTGGCTGATGGTGCATAGTGGCTCGCCGCCTTTCCATACACAGGGCCAGTCTCGATTCTGGTCAAAGCCTTCTACCCTCTCCAGATGCCGTCTCAGCAGGTTCCGGTGTTAGTCCCTTCACTATACCACCCGGCTCCTCGTTTACAGGAGCTTCACCTTTCCGACAATTCAACTTCTCTGAACCATAAGGAGTGCTTACCTACACTTCATCTTGCACCCCGGAATTTCGGGGACACGAAGATTGCAAACATTATTATTTCCGCTTCTGCCTGTACTCCTCCACTTCCCGCTAGCGTCTCTTGGGAAGTATGGATAGGGCGTTTCCATGGGTTCATCTCCCATTTTTGTCTCTTTTGTCAGGCGCGTCTCCTTACCTATGACCGCTGTCGGTTGGGCATTCTGTTGTAGGTGTTTCTGCATTAGCGAGGGCGTTTCTCCGTATCATTATGGGTATGGGGCTTTACTTTTGGTTATCGTCCTTATACATGATGCTTGCCTGGGCGGTTCGGGCGAGCAACACTTTCTCTTATTGTCTAATCGTCGAGATGATGAGGGCGATGCGGTATATACTAAGCAACGATTGCCCTGCGTGGCTTATACATCCTTTGAACACGTACATGCATGCCGCTATTTTTCCAAAGTGATGTTTCTTAATTTTATGACACCATACTGCATATAATTTGGGTAGTACATACTCATCACAGTCGCGATCAATACGTACGTGTACCGTAAGCCTAGTACGTATGTACAAATCAGGAACACATTCCACATTCGCCGTCATCGTCGTTCCCTCCCATCCTCTAAACCATCCACTCCCTCAGTACCTCGTCCTCCACATCCCTAACCAAAACATGCACATGTTCCAAACTCCTCACACTCTGCAAATCCGTCGTATTCTTGAACCAAATAACCTTACTCCCCCCCTCTTTCTCCCCCACCTTATCCCTAAACTCTTTCTTCACAAAATCCTCCACCAACGCCCTCCCCTCCTCACTCAACCCCCCCTTCCCATCCACCGGCAACCGCTGCTTCAACCACACAACAATATGCTTGACACCAGGCACAAACGCATACCCCCAGTCATTCCTCAGAATCTTGTAATCCGCTGGATCCGCAAGTGGCGTTGGGTTGACTACATCAAACCGCAACGCCCCACTCTCATCTTCAACTGGTTCCCAGAGAAGGCGCTGGTCGAGCAGGTATGTCATTACGCTGCCGTATTTCTGCTTTACGTGTGCGGTCCATGCGAGATATGCCTTTAGGGCGCTGGGCCAGCGCTTCAGCTCTTCGAGGTGGTTGGTGCTGATGAGGGCGTGCAGGTTGGACCAGGAGTGTGGTGTGAAGTCTGAGTCGGAGAGGGAGAGCTGCTGCCAATCTATGGCTGTGAGGGCGAATGGGGGGTTGTCGCGGGGAAAGGGTAGGGCGGTTGGGTCTGGGTTGGATTTCCATTGAGCTTGGAAGATGGAGGGGAGGGAGGATTCGTCGATGGTGAAGTTGCGTGACATTTCGTTCTTGGTTGGTTTTTGGAAAGGTGTACTGCGGGAATATGTGGTACGCGGATGAGAGGTGAGAGAATATGAGAGTTGGGTAGCCGCGATGGTGATACTGGAGGGGCGGCCAAGTTGATTTCGAGGAGAGACAGTTAGCAAACGAGATAAAGTGGTTCGAAAGGTAGATATATTGATCATCTACGTTATTGGGTCGTGGTATCAAGTACCTGTGTAAGTCCTGGTTGGTAGGTGGGTGTGCTTGCATATTTCGGCGGAAGCGATTCCCGATTCGGGCTGCTAAGACACATGGCAACACCTGGGCATGTAGTATACAGCGATGCTGTTGAGACGTAACAAGGGATGCAGCAGGGTACTTGGAACACATAAATGCATGAAGAAGGCCTTACATGGGTATCATCATACATGTTCAAATCAAATATAGGCTACTCTACAACTTTTCGAGCAAAATCTTCGCTCCAGCGTTTCCCCGAGGAGCAGCATCCGACTTGTCGCCCTTCTTTTGCTTCTTGCCCTTGGCCTCGCCATTTTGCGCGCCTGGAGGGTTGGCAGCCGCCTCTAGCGCCTTCTTCTCCTTCTTCAGCGCTTTCAGTACTTCGTCTCTCTTGGCGAAGCCTTCAGCTTCAGTCATAGACACCACCACGAAAGAGCCCTGACCAGTCGCCCAGCTAATCAGGTTAGACTTGATCTGAGGCCAGAGCAAGTCTGCAAAGCCGAGAGCAGGCTCTACGGGAACGACCTTCTTGGTGGTAGGGTCGAACTTGCCACCTTGTACCAGCATCTTCAGCATGTTCTTGCCGTGACTGGTAGCCTTGTTGTCACCGGCGGAAGCAGGCAAGGCAGAGTCCAAGATCGATTGTGAAAGACGGGCGACCTCCGTCAAAGCTTCCTTGCGCTTCGCCGGTTCGACCTCTGGTGCTCCAACGAGAACCTCGCCCATGAACTGTAGGCCGAATGTGAAAGAGGCAAAGTCGGCAGCGCGGGCAGTCACAGCCGTCAGCAGTTGCGGCTCGATGCTCTTTGCGATTTCCGAGAGACGGATGTTTGGGTCCTTCTTTGATGTAGTCTGGCGAATGGCATACAACTCGCTCAACCGGTCGCGCGTGTTGTCATCCAATAACCATTTGGCATCTGCGGCGAATGGGTATAGTAAGACTGTGCGTGCGCGAGCATCATTGACCAGGTTCAACACCTTCTCGGGGAGGGCGTCATTGCTGGGTAGAAGCTCGCTGAAGATGGACTTGGAAGAAAGCTTGGTGTCATCCGTGACTGCCATAGCAGCAAGAAGGACGTGATGGGCGTGTTGGTCGAAAGCCATTGTCTCCATTGTGTCCTTGTACGGCCGCAGGAAGAGCTTGCGGTCCTTGGCTGTGCCGTATGCGAAGCAAAGCGACACCAATCGCGACCCTGATTTTGTGAACGCGAGGTTCTTCATGAGATCGACGTTGTCGGCTTCTTCGCCCTCCTTGGTTGTTGGGTCCGGCTTGAGGTGTTCGAGGAAATCGTTCGCTTGTTCGGTGCCGGGCTCGCATACGAGGAAGTATTGCAACATGGCGTCGTGCAGCATGGTGAAGCCAGTGAGCTTCTTCTGAATGAGCGAGTTGATCTGGTTCTCAAGGTAGCCCATAATAGGCTTCCTCTTCTCCGGGGATTCTTTCAAGATGGCCGATAGCTCTGCGCTATCGGTGCCTTCGGCAGAAAGACCCTTGATGGAGAACTCAGGACCATACCATTCCCGCAGAAGACGGTTCTTCTGCTCGGGAGTGGCTACGGCTCGGTATATATCGTCTACGATCCATGCGGCTTCGGGGTGGTTGATCATGCGCTTGACGTGGCTGTAGAACTCGGTGATGACGAGGTCGCGAATTTCAGGGTCGCTGCGATCGGTTAGACATGTTATGCCGTGCGTGGACATTGTACTCACCCCTTCTCCACCAACTTGGCGATCAAGAACTTGGAGTACTTGCCCTCAGCGAGGACCTTGAACTCGCCCTTCAGCTCTCTTGCAATCATTCGCCTCTGTTCCATTGTTGAGTATTTGATGGCTGTTTGGATGACACGCACAGAGTCGTGCTTGAAGACGAAGTCCTTGACTCTGCCTGTTATGATCTCGAACAGCTCCTTGACGAGCCCTTTCCTCTCTTCCTTGTCAACATGCGACTTCAGCCTGAGCTTCTCCCATAGCTTCTTGGAGCGTTCGATGATGTCGGCGTTTGGCTTCGCGGCCTTTCGTTCTCTGGCAAGGGCTTTTTGCTTTGCGTGCGCTTCTTTCGAATTGTTTACTAGAGGGACGGTTAGCTAAACCACCAGGCAAGGTACATGGCTCTATCTTACCATTCAACCCCGCTAACTTGGACTCTACACCCTCGCCCTCGGCTTTGTCTGAGGCGCCGTTGTCGTCCTTGCGCTTTTGTGTCTTGCCGTTGGACTTTGCGGGTTGTTCGTCGCTGCTGTCGGCGTCGCTCATGTCGACATCGGCACCGTCGGCCGCCGAGAAGCCGTAGAAGCCATTGTCCTTCTCGCTCGTATCCGACTCTTCAAAGTCGTCGGAGCTCTCTTCCTTGGTCTTCTTCGCCTTCTTGACCGGCTTAACGTCGCGCTTCTTCTCGCTCTTGGTGGTAGGCTTGTCGACCTTGACCTTTTTGCTCTTGTCCTTGGCGTCGGGCGCACTTGCGCCGGTCGATTTGCGTTTGATACCGGCCATTTTGGGAAAGTCGTTGTCGTGTCGCAGTCTTCAAGCTCGAAGTCGCAAAAGTTCGCGACTTCCCGAACTTTTTCTGACAAGCGGGCCGGGGTTCTCTTCTAGCGTAGCCTAATCGAGACTAGTACATCGGCGAGCCATGTGCTCCACACGCGCGGTTCACCAACTCTCCGAACGTCGATATCAGAATCCTACACTTGAAGCTTGATGTTAGTCGAGACAAGGTGCTATGCTCACCCTTGTGATAGACCGCCATATTCGCAGTCGCCTGGCTTCTACAAGTTTGAGCCGAGCCATTAGTAAAGAACAATTACCTAGGTATCCGGGCCTCCAGACAAACGACTGAAGGATTGGTAACTCAATTGAAGCCACAATGGCTATTATTGAAGTGCTGGTTTGAGGTTTCGGCATATCCGCAGGCTTCGTCCTCTTCTTTCTGTCGACCACTTCTGTGCCTTTGCTTCTCACCACACCCGGGCACCTACAAACTCTTGAGCTGTTGTGCACCTTCAGTCTTACTTGCTTATGAGAAGATGATGGCGGGAACTACGAGGACAATAGGGACTTCTGATAGTCGAGCAGTGATCTATAGTACGCGCCCGTACATACATAATGGCTGCCCCGTGCTTAGACCCAGGTCTTGTACAAAGGAAGACACGTTAGATGCTGTATTGTATATAAGACAGTTGTTATAGCTCTGGTATAATCTTGTTGATACGCAATAATTGAAGCAGGTTTGGACGCTTGCATTACTTGGGATCTTGCCTGTGTCGACGAGTATTGTGCAGAATTACCTTGAGCGAGCTATTAGGTTTTGAACGTAAATAATACATTATACAGACAAAGAACGTCTCTCGAACAAGGCTTCGAAAGGATTTGTGTTATGTGCGACACGTTACAGCAAAAAACAAGGGGTTGACTAAGGGATGCCCCAAAGTGACCCAAAACAGCGAAAAAAAAATATCCTGGAGTATCTGACAATGCCAGACGAATGCTGAACAGAGTGGGACTCGAACCCACGCCACTTTCGTGACCAGGATGTCTTAGAAATTGCTCTCTTA
Source organism: Alternaria infectoria (assembly GCF_024043175.1). Taxonomy (NCBI): domain Eukaryota; kingdom Fungi; phylum Ascomycota; class Dothideomycetes; order Pleosporales; family Pleosporaceae; genus Alternaria; species Alternaria infectoria. The sequence goes on along the minus strand of NW_026250719.1, from coordinate 26,877 downwards.
GACTTAACGTTAAGAAACCTTAACCTGGCGCCATAACCAGCTCTGTATGGGATGTTAGAATGGATGCGTTGAAGATGGAGGTGTTTAGACTAACCGGCCATCTGTCCTTCTCTAGGAATTGATGGAGACCCGAGCAGATCGTGCGTTTATATTCCCAGCTCTTTGTTGGTTGTGGGAAAATTCACTTGAGCGATGCGGGGCAGTTGGGTAATATGGACCACACCAACGCTGACCTTGGACAAAATGCAGCCTAACCACAAAGGAAGAACACCAAAGCAGTCAAGATCGGCGTTGCTACCAAGTCACATCGTTCCGGGAAGAAAACAAACAAAGCATTGATACTCTGAGGTATATATGGGCGTACCCCCGTAAGACCAGAAATTGATTAAACTCTGAGGCAATTTGAATCCCAGGCTGTTTAAATCTGAAATCCGTTGGATCGTTCTCTGGATACTGTTTGTCGCTTTGCGACATTGACAGGCCGATGCATGCTTCCAGAAAGGCTTCTCACAACCTGCGGAACAGTGGCAAGCCATACCCCAACTCTATTGAAACGCACACTACATTTCACACTCCAAAATTCAAGAAGAAGGGCGAGTACGATTTCACTGTTACACCTCACACAAGGAACAACCCGGGCACTGGACAGGTGCCCTGCTGTCTACATCGGTGCAAGGCACGAAAGTCAACCAACCCCCAAAACAACGTAGACATTTAGATCTGTTTTCTTGAACAGCCGCTCAATATCACCTCAGATCGAGTGGCTGCAAGTAGTGCCGCTGGCCAGTTGGCAAAGCAGGATGTTTTCGGGGCTTCTGTGAAATCTTGGCTTATGCATGTGCGCAAATGCGCATCTGCGCACCGTAATCGACGGTGAACATTCCCTTCCCAAAGCAGTATTTTGGGCATCGGTCCGTCATCCCTCGGTCACATCTTACAATAAGCCCTTGGATTAATCCGTCTGTTGTGATATTTTAGTGTGGTGCATGGGCGGGACGGCCACCGCATCTTCCCCCCGCGATTCGCGTACTGCCTGCACATGTCAGCACGGATGCAGCAGCCACATTGCTGCGCCTCGCGTGACTTCACCGCCCAGCTCCACCACCAGCCTCCCCTGCACCAACCCAGCTAGCATGAGCTCCGTGAAGCATACATCCCCGCATTGAGATGGGCGCGCGCAAATGCAGCCATCGCTTGCGGTAGACCGCCATGACGTATTGGCCCATCTCGTCGCCCTCCGTCTTCGCGGCCACTAAACGTACGGATCCTGGGCGCACGAACACCTCGCACGATGGCGTCGAACACAAGCAATCGGACGGAGCGCATGAAGGGTCGAACCCCCAATCGCAGAATCAATTTGAACATGAGGCCTCTACCGGAAGTAAGAATGGGGTAGAAGAGAAGAATGGCGCGCACTCGCCGCAAGAAGGCGCGTCGGTTCAATCAGTAGAGGACGACATTCATGGCACCATCATCGCGATCAGAGTGACGAGGAGTGGTCACATGTTTGCGACTCTCACCAGAACCACCCTCACAATCTGGCAGACAAAGGCACGTGTCATTGCTAGCCCGGCGCTTCATGTGCTAATTCGTCACAGCCTACAGTAGTTCTTGCCTCTGTCCTCCGTTCAGAGCAATCCGTTAGAACATACGGTCCTAATACAGACGTCCTACTCCGCCCCGACTCCCAAATCTTCGTCGTCCAGACCGCGCTCGGCTTCCTCATCACATACTCGCTCGCGACAGACCATTCATCCCGCATATACCAGGCTCAATTCACCAACACACACGGAGGTCACGCGAGGAAAAGCAGTGCAATCACAGGCTTCAAGATCCAGCGCCAGCACGATGTCAATGCAGGACCTGGAGAGGGCAATGGCCTGAAAGAGCTCAGTCTGCGGTTCCGGATGGTGATACGGGTGGATGCTGGGATAATTCGGGCCCTGGCTCTAGACGACGAGTTGGTCGTGGCCACCGAGAAGCCGGCAGCCGTGCAATGTATTCGTTGGGCGCCGGACAACGCTGGAAGCCAGACCAGCACCGAGCTTCTGACCAAGATGACATGGTTAGGGAGCAACGCATCAATGCGAGAAATGGTCCACGATCGACCCATGAATCTGTCGTGTTGGATCACAGGTAACGGTCGAGCCTATGCTGTTCAAAAGGCGGCTAAAAGAGATGCCGCTGTCTCTAGTATCTTCCGTGGCTACGGTTTCCACACACCCAAGACTGATGCCGATTATGGTGTCAAAGCTGCTATCAATGCGAGATTCTCTTTGCTTGCTGTTGGCTGTGCCAGTGGCGAGATCCATGTATACACGGCACGCGACTATACCGGCAACATCCCTCTATCGCATAAACTACGACCGAACGTCACTTCGCCCGGCAAATTGACTGTATTGACTTATTCGCCAGACGGGTACTGTCTCTTCGCCGGCTATGAACACGGTTGGGCCATGTGGAGTGTATACGGAAAGCCCGGGGCCACCAGCTTCACTGCAGAAAGGACGCTTTCCAAGACCAACAACGAAGGGTGGCTTCTCAGTGTCAAAGAGGCTTTCTGGATTGGAGGTGGCGCGGAGCTCTTGATGTTGGGCGACAACGACAATCGTCTCTTTGTTTTGGAGATGGCTCGCAGTGCAGTCACTGGCTGCTTCTCTTCGGCAAATGTGTCACGATCTTTGATGCAGACCAGTACCGGATTCATGATTTACCGCGGTTACGATCTGCCAGATCTTACGACAATCTCCGCCGACGTGTCACTCTGGCACCATGTTCAAATCCCATCGGCTTACCTTGTCGACCAATGGCCGATTAGAAGTGCAGTCATTTCGAATGACGGTCGATATGTGGCAATAGCAGGCAAGAGAGGGCTCGCCCACTACTCCGTTAACAGTGGACGGTGGAAAATGTTCGATGATCCCTTCATAGAAAACGAGTTCACTGTCCGAGGAGGTATGTGCTGGTTCCAGCATGTCTTGATTGCGGCTGTCGAATGCCGCGAGTCTCACGAAGTAGGTACATCCAGGCGCTCGGTTCGATTTATACTGACTCACTTGTCAAGGTCCGGGTATATTCACGCGAGGCGGCTCTTGACAACAGCCATGTCATGCATACGCAGAAGCTACCTGCGCCCATCGTACTGATAGCACCCTCCGGCGAAGATTCACTCCTGGTCTACACGTACGAGAATATATTGTACCACTACGTAATCAGTGTGTCCGACGCAAGTGTGAAGTTGGTGCAAGTGGGTCAAATCGCCCTGCATGGCATCATTCGGGCTCCTACACGAGTGCGAGCGCTTAGCTGGATATTACCGGAAGATCAAATACGTACGTTCTTTGATCCTACGGCACTGTAACCGCTGACACGTCTTAGATAACGGTGATCCAACACAGGACGTGGCGGTCGCGACTATCCTGTTCCTCGTAGATGGTAAACTTGTGCTCCTGCAGCCAACGACTACCGAGAGTGGCGAACTCAAATACGAGATGCGCATCATCGCGCAGAACGTGGAGACGTATGCTCTTATGCGCGATCACCCTGCGTTCGCATTGGACCGACATGCCGATTCGTTGCCGGCGAGCCCCTCTATGGAACTGACCATGGAGGGTGTACACGGCCACGATTTACGTGACTCATTGTGGTTCTTCGATGGTAACGACATGCGAGTTTGGATAGACATGCAAGACGTCCTTGCTTCCGCGTCACCAGAGATCGGCAGGGAACTGCCCACGCCTGTTCAAATCCCGGTCGACTTCTATCCTCTTTCGGCGTTGATTAACAAAGCAATCATATTCGGGGTGGAGTCAGAGTTGATTCAACGCAGGGATACGAGCTTCGCGTTCTTGCGCTTCGGAACCAGGGTAAGTCTCTGCGCTCTGCTCCCGCGTCATTGGTGGTACACTGATCTCATGCTGACACACATGCTAGACACACCTCTTTCTCCCCGCATTGCTGCGGTGTCACCTGGCGCAGTTCAATCACCCTGCAGCCTTGCATCTTAGCCACCATTACCAGCATTTGCTATATTTCCCCCATGCTTTGGAGATCTTACTGCATGAAGTCTTGGACGAAGAAGTGGATACGCAGCCACCACCCGAACAGGCGCTATTGCCGAGCGTGCTATCATTCCTGAGCTCCTTTCCCCGATATCTCGACATTGTTGTGCAATGTACCCGTAAAACTGAGGTCCGTTCATGGCGGACGTTATTCTCGAACCTGCCTCCACCGGAAGAACTATTCGAAGAATCGCTACAGAAAGGGAATCTTAAGACTGCAGGTGGCTATCTCCTTGTTCTTCACACTTTCGAAGAACTGCGACCGACAGGCGATCAAGTCGTGCGCTTACTTCAACGCGCCAAAGACGAACAGGATTGGGAGCTATGCAAAGAACTCGCGCGATTTCTTATGGCTCTTGATGAATCTGGCGCAACACTCCGAAGTACGTTGGAGCTTGTTGAGCTGAAGACACCATCAGCGGAACCAGTCCATGGCCAGTCGCATTTTACGTTCGAAACCGCACGGCTAAATGTACCGCTGCGGGGACGAAACAATGGGCTCAGAGCATTGAACGGCACAGGCAGTGATTTTGGGGCCGATGGTACTGGTATGATGGCGCGAGAGAGTGGTGACATTAGCCCCGGTGGGAGCGACGTAAGTGCTGGTAGCGATACACGTCCGTCACAAGCACCCGGTGATTATTTCGGCCTCGGGCTGAACAACATGCGTCAGTAGTAGTAATAACCAGATTATCCTATGGATTGTATCATTGATGCAGCTATGTACATCTTTGCAAGCGGTCCGTGTATTCAAACCCACGATACTCACAACGATGATGTATGGCGTCGCATCACGAGACTCGCTGTAATGGTTCGGCCGACGTCGCTACCTAGGTACCGCTGAACACACATTGACCACCACTCGAACAATTAAACAGCCACCTGGTGATGTTAGGCGATCTGGGTACTCGGGGTGCCGTGTGCTATCGATGGTCCCAAAATATGGGTCTGGCTTTGCTCTCTCCAATGAGCAGCAATGCAGGGTCGTATCGACCCCACAGGGCTGCTTATCCAACCTCACGGCAGGAAGAGGAGTATACCTCGCGATTGGTGAGCTCGACCAGTCTGCCCTCTTCTACCGCGTCTTGTACGGGATCCCGAGGCACGGCGCACCCACGTAGCTGGTCAACTGGTAAGCGAACGTTTAGATTGCGGTCGTATCTGTGTGCTCCGTCTAACGTAGTATCGCCTGATGTCTCGTGTCGTGTGTAGCGGAGAGGTACGTAGCTGAGCCAAGGGTTCCATGGGACGAAATGGCTTGGTAAAGACATCTACGTCCGCCGCTCGACCAAACTTTGTGTCTAGATAAGATAGCAGGGTTGGCATGCGCTCTGGGGATGCGGTGGCATCAACCGGGCGGTGAGACGCGCTGGGCCTCTACAGCGTCTCCAGGGCTTGGAGGTCAGCTTTCGCACGTGCGAAGCAACGTCCAATGAAGGGCCTGGTCTCCTCACGAGGCAATCGATGTGGGTGAAGTCCCTCACAGAGATTGTAGAAGGACTGAGAGGATACAGCCTCGTGATTCTGCTCACAGTGGCAACGCGCGCATTGCACCAAGCCCATTCCATCCAACATGGCAAACTGCTCCAAAGTTTTGACGGATCCCCGAAAGCCCTACTTACTCGTGCTGCGTCTAAGACGGGTCCCGCGCTAAAGCGAGCACCAGTGCAATGGGTCGGCGTTCAGGCAACCAACTATGCCTCCTCCCCGGCGCGCAGGCCTCTCGTTCACTCGTCGCAACAAGCATTAAGGACTCAGCCACGACTGCCTTCACCGTATACTCATCCCAGCACCAGCACGTTGCTGCGCATACTCAACACACGCTTTATGACGCACAATTGCCTGCTTTCCGCTTCATCTGTTGCACAAAGCTTTGTATGGCTGGAATTGCGCCCTTTCTGGAAATATTCACGGGCGGCAAGGCACACTGTCACCAGCCGCGTATATATACTTCTGGCCCCATTGCTTTCAGCCTTACCCGATACCGATCGATCCTTCGTCTTCTGTTGCTCAGATTCCATCTAAATCGTTAACATCTGCCATAGGAATGACACTACATTCCGATCACCGAATCGAACATCATCGCGCTTGCCAATTATCCTTGAGTACTATCGGGCTAGTCGACAACAATGACTGCCCCTCCAGCCGCGCGACCGCTCTTCTCCGCCCATCACATGCCATTTGTCTATCCTTCACCACCCTCGACGATCGCATCGGACTCAAGCTTCTATGGAAATGTCATGTCGCCTCCGCAGCAACTCAATGGTGAGCGTGCCTTTTCGTATCATTGAACGGACTTGATGCGCGTACCACATGCGGAAGGCGCTCTCGCTACGGCCGAGGTCCACTGCTTGCGCATGCTGCACCTTCACGGTGTGTAACACGATCACCAACATCAGCAGAACCCCTGATCGCCATCCCCAGCTCACTCAGTGGTGCCAATCGCTAATATCCAGTAGAATTCATGCCGCCTCGGAAGTCGAGCTCTTCGCCAACGGCGAAGTCACCTGACAATGCGAGCCTTCGATGGATAACCGCCACCAAACCCAGCGATTTCAAATCAAAGGCCACCATGCAAACCGTACGCCAAACCGCGATGGGTAGCTATCTAAAAGCTACAAAGAATCAGGTCAGCGACAAAACTAGGGCCAATAGCGAAGCCTCGGATCATTCGCGATCGAGCTTAGGTTCCCAAAGCACCACAAAACCACGAACAATCAAAACGCCGAGAGTCAAAGAGAAGAAGAGTGATGATAAGATACATCGGTTGTCGCAGTCTACGAGCAGCAGCCAGGAGGCTCCCCATCATGATGCTCAGGTAGCACGGATTACGCCTCACCAATCGACCCTCACCCAGACACCCATTGTTATTCCAATTAGAAGTGGCCATCGGTATCCATTCGACCTAAAACCAGTACCAGATCTGAGATGTCTTGGGAATGGGCTAGACCCGTTCGGAACTATGTTTCAATCGAGGAACACTCGCGTGAACGTCGAGAGGCTGAAGATTGAATGCTCCAAATACTTCGGCACGGAGGGTCTGGGTAGGTACTGGATCCCCGAATGCCTGAGCTATGCACACACCTTCCTCAGCACCCTCTACATGGCTTCCGCATACGATGATGTCGTTCACAATCGAGAAATAGAGAGTTTGGAAACCGCGGCACTGCGCCAAGATGTCATACATTTCGTAGGTGGTCACCTCACCGACGTGGAGCAGAGTGTGGCGGATCACAATATCATCGCCGTCAGCCAACTCATACTGGGGGACGTCATAAGCCGCGCCGATTTAGGTCTACGCTACCACCAGATGGGCATTGCCAAAATGATCGAGCAGCGCGGTGGACTTCAAACCTTGGGTGTCAACGGCCAGCTAGCATCTGCAGTCTCGTGGGCAAACCTCGCGACCGCGGCTTTGCAGGAAGCCTCTCCCACTCGGATGTATGTTGACTACTGCGAGATGCGGGCGTTAAAGACATATCCTTTGATCGCTACGATACCGGAATCGCCGCTATACCATCCACACGGCAAATTCATGACGATCGAGAGGTCGGCAAACTGTAATGCGAATGCGCAAAAACTCCTGGAAGACGTTCGCACGATGATGGAGGACCTGCTTGACACCAATAGCTCGAGGCGTGCAGGCAGCTCTAACAAATCGCGCAGTGCCTACGACCGCATCATTCGATTTCGGTCTGTACAGCCCTCCCGCAAAACATCCATACTGAAAACGAAAGACTGGAAGTATGAGGCAATTCGCCTCGCTGCGATCGTCCAGGCTCAGGCTATGTTCGATCAAGTGCCCCTGTCGGAGGCGCTCGACCGTGTGCAGTTACCTGAAATACAACCGTTTTTGTATAGCTCATCGATGGCCTCACACTCTAACGGCTCTTTTTCCTCGACTCTGGACCCCCAAGATGTCAGTCCAGCTACCGACCTTTCCGAAAGCCCCATGTTTGGTTCATACAGCGAAGGCTTTCCTTCCAACCACCGGTTTTCGAATTCATCCACCTCATCACGACCCTTGCTTTCGTCATTGCAGTCAAGCTCATCGGACGTTCCCCTTCAACAAGAAGTGTTGATGCGTGAAGTCAGCGGAGATACCATCCTCCAACAACTACGAGACGCCCTCGAGAACTCCGACCTTTCAGACTGTTGGTCCGATATGGCCGGAGTGCTACTGTGGATTGGCTTGGTCATGGGAGCCGCGAGCAACAACAGCAAAGACAAGATCGTGCGAAGATACTTCTCTGCAACAACAATGCGGGCATGCATCATGCTGTGCTTTGAGCATCCTGAAGCAATTCATTCCACGATGCTCAGAATGACTGATCTTATTGCAGCCTTAGGCAGAAAGTCCAACGAGGGTCAAATGATAAGGAACGACAGCTTCGTGTCGAGGAAGCGATCGAAAAATTGAAGAACTACCGTATGCACAACTCAAAGGAAACGACGTTGCGACAAGCTTTCTCCACAGTGGCAATGTCTTTCGGCGTCTCCGAATGCTCCACCTCGAATCGGTATCCGTGCTCATATAGGGCTGTAGGGCTTAAGTCTAAGGCTGACAAGGCGCAGCCTTACTCTTCTACTATCTCGAAAACATTCGTGGGTATCTAGGCGTGACATCTACTTTCTTCGTACGGATGTATATACTTTCACATTTACTGTACGATATCATTGTAAGGCGTTTTCGGAGTTCTGTTGTTTACTTCAGTCGAGAGATGGCGGCGAATATCTCTTTCAGATACACTCTCATTAACTATCACTTATCATTCATCACTTTGGGCACACTGATTGCTTATGCTTATGGAGCTTGATGATTTATAATGTGCCCACTAACAAGACCTGAGGTCTGGCTCTCAAAGGTTCACGCCTTCATGCCTTCTTTCGTCATAGGTGTGCCCTCACACCCAGTGACCGTGCCATAAGACAACCGCTTAACCCTTGGTAACCTTGTTGATGGTACCATCCTTATCGAGGTGAACGTTCAGCCTCTCGGGCTGGAAGTCCATGGTCTTCATATCACCTTCGTTGAGAACGCGGTGTTGCTGGGGGAGGTCGGTCTTTGCGAAAGTCTGAGAGTGGCGTTGAGTTAGCGCTGAGGTTCAGTACACAGAACAGGGATATTGGATCAGGGGATAAGTTGTAGTCAGAGGCAACTCACCATCTCGTCATGCTGGTCTCCAAGCTTCTTGCCCATGAGCTTACTCATCCAGTCATCGTTGGAGTTTCCGTCCTTGGACTGCAGACCGGGTACTACGAGAGGCATGTTGTGCGGTGGTGTTCGGGTGGTATAGAGTCTGTGTGGATGTACGTGTTTGCTTGCGCGGAGTTTCGAGAGATGTCTTATCGTGGAGGTTGTTGTAGTGTTTGGATTGTTTTGTAGTGCTGGATAGTGGGGTAGAGGGGACGCAGTACTTATGCAAGTAGACCCTGGCTGGCACTTGCGTGAACTAACTTGTTTGTTTGGGCTTTAGGGGTCACCAGGCAGCAAGATGGGCTATGGTGAGGGCTTGGAGGGGAGGGTGACGTCACCCGTGTCTAGCCGCGTAAGTGGGGTTGTTTGGGGTTGATAGAACGCGGGATTGGCATGTGTTAGACTGCGCTGGTTTCGGGATGCGATTTTCCACTTGTCGGAGATACTGCAAGCCTTTGGAAAAGCTGTTTAGAACTTTCGTGCACGTAGAATCAGGCCGAACTTGATGTTAGTGGAAACCTTCTACTGGCAGGTCCGATTGTATGAAAAGTGCTGATCTTCTGCGTTGCAATAATGAAAGGTAACGATAACATCTAGCGGACAGTAGAGCATTACTCTCAAAGCAAGAAAAAGGCCAGCACGAGTTCGTGTTGTTATAACATGGTTTGAAGAATGTGATTTGACCCTGCCTTGCTTTGTAGCAAGCGGATACAGGATACGTAATCTACATTGCAGGATTCCTTGGGGCCCTTGAACGGTCAAAGTAGTCCAAAGACTACACGTACTGACGAGTCTAGTCATCGCTTATTTGCCGTCGCGCATGTTGCGGAAGAAGTCCATGACACCGGTGAAGACGACCAGCAAGATACCGCCTCCAGGTCCCAATCTCAGGACCTTGGGTGTGAATCCCTTGTATAGTGCCGCGAAGCCCTCCTCCTTCATGACCGTACCGAGAGCCGGCCATGCCCAGTTGTACTTGGGGATTGATCCTGCGACCTTGGGAGAGTTCTGAATACGCGACTTGACAACGTCCATAGGAGTGTTTAGGATAGTGCCGACAGTGCCACCGATAGCACCAGACATGAGGTCGTTGGTGATTTGGCTCTTCTTGGTGGTTGCTGCGGGCAGGAGAGCGCGGACCTGGAAGATGCAGCCAAAGTATCCGGCGTTCCACAGGATGTGCCTCCACATGGTCGACTCAAGACCCTGGTAGAGGGTGAGCGGCCCTTCCTGCTTGACAATCTTGGTCACGCAGTCCACCATGCCGTTGTACTTGTGAGCTTGCGCCCTGTCTTGTAACCGGATCTTGACGAGCTCGAAGGGTACGACGACGAAGGCTTCGGTGGCACCTGCGGTGGCGCCGGTGAGGATGGAGAGCGACTGGTTCATCTTGGCCTGGCCGAACAGGTTGCGGTAGAAGGAACCCCATGAGTCATTGGCTGCGAACTTGGTGGCCCTGTGTCGCGTGAGATGGTTTCCTTCTTTGTTGATATTAAGAAGTAGGGAAGCGAGTACCTCTTCGGAGCTTCCATAAGAATAGGCGCGGTGATACCGCGGTACAATCTCGACGCACTGGCAGATGTCAACCCCTCTTGCTCATGATCGCAGGAGCGTCATAGCGTACCCCTCATTCTTGATGATCTTCCTGAAGCAGTCCATCATGCCATTGTAGCCCTCGTCACCGACCACCTTGCCAGAGGTCTGAAGTTGTCTGTGTATGTTTAGAGGCGGTCCCGAGGTGGTGTCACATGCGGTCGCTTACATCCGGGTCTTGACGACGTCCAGCGGGTACCTTGAGATAGTGTTAGTGCCTGAGTCTCGACTATGTGGGTGCGGGATGGTACGTACATGATCAGAATCTATAGATGGAGCTGCATTAGCACAGTTCATCTCACGCGAGCTCCATAGACAGTTGCGCACTCACTTCTGACACACCAGCCACGGCACCTGTACATTGTTAGTCGTGATCGACGTTGCTGAAGCTCGAATTGATCGCAAGAATTTCATGCGCGATAACCGGAGCGAAGCGTGCATATATTTCTTGCTTGAGCGGAACCGGATTTCTCTCGGGTAGCTGTCGCATCGGAGCTGAGCGGTGTTAAGAGAATTGGAACTTACCAGCCGCGAACTGGTAGACAAAAGGCAATGGCTTCGCATCGGCAGCAGACATGTTGGCGGTTGTGGTGGGAGGATGTGAGGTGGTCGAGGGGAAGAGATGAGAGATGGGCGCTGTTGAGTGAGCGGTTCACGGTCGGCGCGCACAATCTGGGGAAAGAGTGCTAGAGCGTGGGATGAATGTCCAAACTCCGCTTAGGCATGGTCCTAGCTTCCCGTCATCGGTTGACACCATTTCGATTGGCGCAAAAGCGACTATCTGACCCGTCCCTGCCTCTGGACATGTCTTGCTACTTTTGTGATACGCGGAGCTACCTGCGATACGCCAAGTCGTGTCAATTCCGTGACTGTATCAATTAGGATATCCGAGGACTACGACGGAAGCCTGCACATGCCGGTCGGCCTAGACCGGGACTGTCTATTATTCCCAATGTTCAACGTAGTCTCCAATCGAACAGCCTAAATTCAATCGTGTCTGCATGTCCCATAGATGCAAAGAGTGGTTCAGGCCAGCGCAGGTCCCCGCACTCGGAGCTGTGTCGCCCATCGGCTCGCAGCAGCCGGCCCGAGCGCGTATCGCCACGAGCTCTCGCCTCGCCCAACGTGATTGGCCACTCACGACGCGTCTCTCGCGTTCGGTGCTTTCAAGACGCTGACGCTACCAACCGTCTCCATGTCCACGCGACAGAGGTCCTTCTTTGACCAGAACCCGAAGCCAAAGGTACTTGGATAGTCCGCTGCCTTCACTGCCGCCGCCTACTCACCTCTCACCCTCGCAGCAGCACTTCAAGGGCCAATGGAACCGCCCACGCAACTTCCCCCACCAAAACAGTAACCAGGCGGCGCCGCAGGCTCGGCAGGTAGTTACTGGCCCTCCCATCATGCCTTCGACCCAGACACGCACCAAGCTCAAAGCTTTCCAATTCATCGAGGGCGCACCCACGGCCGAGTCCCTCCGCCAGCGCGAGGCTGAGAAAGAAAACCTACCTTCGGCGCGAGGAAAGACAGCCAAGCCCATGGGCACACCAAAGGCGAATCGGGTCGCGAAAGATGTGGGAAACACCATCAAGACTCCGAAGCTGCCGACCATTCTCGACTGTCCGCCGCCGTCAACTCCCGCCACCACGAGGCTGCCGCTTGCGGACCTAGTGGGCAACGTCGACGATTCCTCGAGACACGCGCCGCAACCCGTCGCCTCGCCCGAAGAGACGCTGATATGGAGAGGCTCGCAGGCAGTCAACACGCCTTTGCCTCGGAAGAACAAGAAGCGCGCTAGGAGCTCGTCGCCTGTCGGACCGTCGCAAGACGAACACAGACTGGACGGCGCCAGGCAAGACATCACAACACCCCAGGCCGACCCTGCCATGGAGCTGTGGTCACGGTACACAAACAACAAGGGAACACCAAGCGCCAATAAGAGCGTGGCGTTCGCACATCTCATCAACGAATCGTCACCCAGGTCCATGGCTGCTGCTGGAAGTGTCAGTGGGCTTCGCAGATGGGCAAGTTGTGGCGTAGAGTTCCCAGCATCGACCCGGAAGAAACGGAGAACCCACGGTGTATTTCAGCCGGAGCAAGAAGCTACAGAGGACGTTTTCGCTGGCGCATCTAGTTCGGATGGGATTATGCTTGGACAACCCGCGAAACCCAACATCGCGAGCATGGTCCAGCGCATGAGGGAATGCGTGTCAAAGTCACAGCCGCGTATATCGTCACAGATGCCCTCAAGCTCGTCCCCATTGCCTGGGGCCGGCGACCGTCAGGACGAATCGTCAGGCTCTCCTCTTCAGCGGCGTGCACGCGACTATCTTGCAGAAACCTCCGAAACGATACGGCACGAGTCGGCACCTCTAGAAGATACCGTGGAAATGTATGACGAGCTCGTTCAAGAAGATGATTACGTGGAAGCGGCACCGAAGCCACCGGCATCGCAGGGATCCTCAGATGATTTCGGAGACGACTTCGACGCGGACATGGTGGAAGCTTTGGATATATCGCCTGGACCTGTGCAACCTCCACCGCCCACGAAGTCCGCGCCACCAGCACGCTCCACGAGCTACGTTACCATACCCACCGAGCCCATCCATCCGCCCGCACAACATCACTATACAGAACCAGCACCAAAACAAGGCAGTGACGACGATGAGTTTGGCATGGATGACGAGGACGACTTCGCTGCGGATCTGGAACATGTAGCATCGTTGTACGATACGCGATCTGTAGAGTCTCCAATAGCAGACCAGGCCCTGACCGCAGAGGCGGAAGGCGTAGGAGCTACAGCAAGTGCAGCGTCGGCACCCGTCATCAGCCTTCTGGACGACGAGGACGACGATGACGACTTTGGAGAGGACATCGATGCTGACGAGTTCGCTGCCGCCGAAGTTGCAGCCACCCAAGTACCTGCCAATCCTGTAAGTAGAGTGTGAACTTACCCCTGATCAAAGAAGCCTACTAAATCTCGAAGAGTCAACAGGACAATAGAGCAATCCAGCGCTACCTTATCAAGCGAGTGGACGAAAGTTCATATACCACGGATCGCGGCTACCAGATGCCCGAGAAGGTAAGTCACGGACTCAAGCGCCTTTTGGCTGCCCACGCTAACACAGTGTAGGTTCTGCTAGTTGAGGAAGAAAAGACAAAGTTATTCAAAGCGATCACTTTACGACAAGCTTGGTTCGACACTCCATGCACTACGGGCTCGTTCGTGCATGTCATCGGTGACTTTACAAGTACGGGACAGTGTATCATTGATGACCACCACAACATGCTCATTCTTCATCCTGATCATCTCATCTCATCGACTGTTGTCGCTGACTCTTTTGGGTGTTTACGACGTGCGGTGCTGCAAGACCGTGTAAAGGCCACCAGCAAGGCCAACGCCCCAATGCTCTACGGCACACTGCTCCACGAGTTGTTCCAAGAAGCCATGAAAGCGAACGAATGGAGTTCTGTATTCTTATTGGACACCATCGAAACGCTCTTGCCGAACCATCTCGAGACCATACTGGAGATCAACTCAACGTGCGAAGCCGTCAAGGAACATCTGAGCAGCAAGCTGCCAGAGCTACAGGCATGGGCCAAGGTGTTCGTTCGTGCAGAACCTCAAGCTGATGCCGTCGTTCGAGAGCGAAACGGACGTCAGTCGACCATGAGCATTAACAAACTACTTGATGTGGAAGAGCACGTCTGGTCTCCAATGTATGGATTGAAAGGCAACATCGATGCTACTGTGCAAGTGACAATGCGCGATGATCTCGGGGAACGCACATTGACAGTGCCTTTCGAAGTCAAGACTGGCAAGAACTCTTCGAACGCTGCACACGTTGCTCAGACCGCTTTGTACAACCTGTTGTTGTCGAATCGATATGGTACGTCCTCCAAGCCAGATTGAATTCCCCGCTAACTTTGCCAGACGTTGACATTGCTTACGGTATCTTGTATTACCTTGAGACGTCCGAAATTAGCCGTATTCCTGCGATTCGCAACGACATCATTCACATGATCATCAAGCGCAACGAGTTGGCTTGCTATGTTCGAGACCGCATCGAGTTGCCACCGATCCTGAAGGAAGACTTCAAGTGTCAAAAGTGTTACGCACAGGAGCCTTGCTTCCTGTATCATAATCTCGTTGAGGATGGAAAGGGCGAGATGTTGAACCCGAAGGCGAAAGAAAGATATGACGAGCTGGTGAAGCCTCTCCAACCTTCTCATCAAGAGTTCATGAAGAAGTGGGACACGCTGTTGACCAAAGAAGAGACGGATATGATGAAATTTCGACGAGAGTTGTGGACCATGTTGAGCACCGAACGGGAAAAGCTCGGTCGTTGTTTCTCGAACGTCATCTTGGAGCCTGGATCTGCCCATGAAGACAAGAACGGCCAAAAGATCAACCGCTACAACTACACGTTCATCAAACAGCAGCCGGCTCCAGGGTTTTCCTTCACCGAGTCCCAGCTCATCATCGGAGAGCCTGTTGTAGTTTCGGATGAGGAAGGCCATTTCGCGTTGGCTAACGGATACGTCACCAACGTGAAAAAGCGTCGTATAACTGTGGCTGTTGACAGACGTTTGCACAATTCTCGAACCAAGCTACCGGGTTTCCATTCACAGAACAACCAAACCTTTGCCGGCATCATGGAGGTCACCAAGGAGGGGGAGACTGTGGCGGAGTTTCAATCTGATGAGGAGCCCGTACTATATCGTCTTGACAAAGACGAATTCAGCAATGGTATGGCTGCAGCGCGCAACAATCTCATCCAGATCATGGATGACAGCGTTTACAAGGCCCACGACCTTCGCGCGCTAATCGTAGACGGTCGAGCTCCTGCATTTAAGCCCGTACCAGATGCGCTGTCATTGCCTCACTCATCGCAAATGTCCATGAACTCTGATCAGCGCGCTGCCGTCGCAAAGGTCATGTCTGCAAAAGATTATGCCCTCGTGCTGGGTATGCCGGGAACCGGGAAGACAACCACAATCGCGCACATCCTTCGTACGCTGGTGGCGAAAGGTAAAAGTGTCCTGCTTACTTCGTACACCCATACTGCTGTCGACAACATTCTTCTCAAGATTCGAGATGACAAGATTGGCATACTACGCTTGGGTGCTGCGAAGAAGATTCATCCTGAAGTCAGAGAGTTTGCTACGCTTGCTGCGGAACCGAAAGACAGCCTCGAGGAGCTTGAACGATCATGGATGCAGCCGCCAGTCGTGGCTACGACGTGCCTTACCATCAACCATCCCCTGTTCAATCGCCGCGTCTTCGACTACTGTATCGTCGACGAGGCGTCCCAGATCACCCTACCTGTATGCTTAGGGCCCATTCGCATGGCTCAGAAGTTCATTTTGGTGGGCGATCATTATCAGCTGCCCCCACTGGTCCAGAACAAGGAAGCCATGGAGGGTGGACTTGATGTGTCGCTGTTCAAGCTCCTTTGCGAGGCTCATCCACAAGCAGTCGTCAGTCTGGAGCATCAGTATCGAATGTGTGCTGAGGTCATGCTACTGTCAAACAACTTCATCTACTCAGGACGGCTGAAGTGTGGTACGAATGCTGTTGCTTCCCGCAAGCTCACGCTCCCCAGGCCCGACGGTCTCACTGCTTACCACCATGGTCCGCATCAGTCAAGATCTAATGAAGTGCAGCCTTGCGTTGGCCCTAATACCGCACGCTGTTGGATATCTCGTTCCTTGTCGCCGGATCAACCCGTTGTGTTCGTCAACACCGATCTCATTTCATCGACCCTAGAAGCGCAATCTGGGTCGCGCATCACCAACACCCTGGAGGCACGGCTTGTCACACAGCTCACGGTGTCTCTTCTCAGCCTCGGTGTCCCTGCGGGAGAGATTGGCATCATAGCGTTCTATCGTTCACAGCTCGCCCTGCTGCGACAAAGTCTGGCTTCTGCACACACCCAGACGCAGTCCTCCGAACTCGCTGCCCCCGTCATCAGCGGTCAAGGCTGTGCGGGTGTGGAGCTACATACAGCAGACAAGTTTCAAGGCCGCGACAAGGAAGTCGTTATCGTGTCTTGTGTACGGAGCAACGAGAACGGCACAGTCGGTGATCTTCTGAAAGATCGAAGACGCGTCAATGTTGCCCTCACTCGCGCGCGATCGAAACTTGTCATCGTCGGTAGCGAGAAGACTTTATCGAGCAACGAGCTTCTGCGTGACATGGTCGCCCTTTGCCGAGAGAATGACTGGGTACTTGATCTCCAGCCCGATTTGGTCGAATCGCATGCCTTCGACGAAAGCATTACACAAACAAGCAAGACACCTGTGAGACAGTCGACCTCGTTGTTCGCCAGCAAGATGGCGAAGAGCCCTAGCCTGACGCCCAGCCCATCGAAGAAGCGTAAGGCACTCGGCGATCTCACAGCGAAACCTAGTAAGGTGAACGCTAGGAGCCCGAAGAGAAGAATCGGTAGCAAAAGCAAGAGTAGTAGCCCTGATGAGAAGAGGATACCAGGAAAAGTCATTACAGCAGGAAAGAGGGGCTTATTGGAAGGTAGACCAATCTTGAGGGATATTTACAATGGCGCCATCTAAAGGACAGGTATCTGCAAAGGCTTGACAGGCGCGTTCACGTTCAAGAGCCATCATGTTGAGTTAGGTGGGTGGCTTCTCCGATGTTGGTTTGACAGGGTGTAGGACAACAAACGACGGACTTTATGTAGGATAGAAGCATTATTAGATAGCAGCGCAGCCCGGGAAAGCATGGATTGTGCGAAGGATGTGCACGCTATTAAAGCAGCATCAAATCACGGTTTCGAATCGTCAACTTTTAGTGTGCGTACACAAACGTCTAGCCAGTCCATCTGTCCAGTCATAATAAAGTGCCTTGTCTCTCGCGAAACATAGCGCCCCAACATGTCAGATCCTGTCGCTATCGACTCGCGACAGCACCGTAGCCGGCGTACCATGAGCTCGCCAACTTGTGTTAACACTATGCGAGAGTGAGGGAGAATGGTTCCGCTCCATCCGTACCTACCAACTCCACCAAAACGTAACAATTCGCGACCCGAACCACAAGGTTTGAGGTTTCTAGATAGCCTCGCAGAGCGCGACGCATTGCTACTCGCGATTGAACCTTCTATCTCTTGATAACCGAAATTGTATGAACGAGTAACGAGCCAAAGGTTGGATCTCTGGAAAGAACAGGATCATGTACCCACAATGGAATAGCAGCAAGGATCTCGAACTTCATCACTCGCAAATTCACGGCATTCGAGCAAAGTTTCACCCTATGCGACACCTGTTAGATGACACTTCATGTTGCGTCTCTCAAAGCATGCATCACTTTATCGACCGACGCGCAGATTCCTGTAGTCGTACGATAGCCACAGGGATGGACCGCTGGCGCAACGTGAGATCTGGCTTTCTTTCCAGCCAAGTGCGCATCCACTGGTTCGTTGATATAGCTCTCATGCACACCCAATAAGGCAAATGGATAACCTATCCTTGCCGAGACGCCCGATTTGGCCATTGCGACGATATGCCGGGGTTCAACCATTGGTGGGGATGACGCTCGGATGGTAGCACAGCGCCGCTGGCTTGCATCACAAATTGCTCACCGTCGAATGAAACGTCTCTCCTCCACATACCGAAGGTACGGCTGAGGGAGTGACTTCAGCTACATGTCGGCTGATCAAGCCGTTCGGATGCTCAGCTCTGCCATATGGCCTCCCGACGCGGACC
The DNA here is from genome assembly GCF_024043175.1 of Alternaria infectoria. NCBI lineage: Eukaryota > Fungi > Ascomycota > Dothideomycetes > Pleosporales > Pleosporaceae > Alternaria > Alternaria infectoria. The sequence goes on along the minus strand of NW_026250719.1, from coordinate 8,304 downwards.
GTCCCGTTTGCTGTTGACTTACAGCATTTATAGATTCCGCGCCGACAGCCACATGCTTACAGCATCATCAACCTTCCCTAACCTTGGCCACTTAGTCGGGTGTCTTTCCGACATAATGAAGACCCTAGTCGGTTTTATCATCTGCTCGCGATGTGCGCCGGTTCTTGCATACGACAACGGGCAGTTCAGACAGTTTTACGCGGCAGGGGCTTGGGATGATGTCTTGCAAGAACTCATGAACGGTATTTGCGCAGTCGAATGGACGGAACTGCAAGCTGATCCAGGGCGAGGTGGTTGGGTGCTGGTGTCCTGCATCCTGGAAAACTTCACGGTGATTCGAAAGACGGAGATGGCAATTGTATCCGTCGTACTAGGCCTATTGCCCATGGCACTGCAATTTGTCGGACCAAAGGTGGCTGATATCGCGATCTTGGGGATGCAGCGCCCGGTGTTGGCAGCCCTGATTTCTCTGGGTAGTTCCTGTCCGACACTAGAGAGCGATCGTTCGGGGTTGGAAACCGTAAGGAACATAGGCCATGCGTCTGGAAGTGGATCGGACGACATCCTCTGGCCAGACAAGCTGATTGACGCCCCTCTTTGGGCCAAAGCCTTGATATCTGGCTTTGAATACGTTCTCGTCGGCACAGCTGCGGCAAACTCGGTTATCCAGGGGTGGCAGCTCAGCTTCTGGGCTATCTCATTCATCTCAACGCTCGTCGGGACGTACGGTAATACGGCTGAAGGCTTCTCCCCGCTACTCTGGGTCTTCCTTCCACTTCCAATTCAGGCGATTGGGATGTGTGTTCTGTATCTCGGTAGCGAGTTTGAAGATCAGTCTCCATCGCACGTGTCATGGCAACATCCCCTGTTGGTCGCTTGGTGTCCTCCTGCCTCATGGCGCTTGCGAGAATGGTTGATACGAGAAGTAACGCCGCTGGCGTTCAGCAAGAATGGTATTGGGAGAAAGAAGAAGGATAGCCTGAGAAGAGGCACCCGATACTGGATGTTAATACTTGACTGGGCAGTTAGACTGCTAGTCTGGGTCCAAGTGCTTTATGGAACGATGGTACTTTCAAGCGAGTTGTTTTTGTCGCTGTTCACAGCGCTCGAGGTCGTCGGAAGGTTCCTTGCTGGTGCGATGGTTTGCCGGGTTGTTCTGGAATTCGAGATGTACGGATTGCGTAAGGTGTCTAGAATTTGTTTGCAATCTAGAATATAGCGACTATAGTAGAGTAATAATAAGAAAGAGAAATTTAAAAGGTTCTAGTTTTTAAAGCTATATTTTAAAGAACTAGACTAATTAAAACTAGAATTTTAAGTATTTTAGAAAGCTATAAACTTTATTAAAAGCAAGCTATAAACTATAATTTATAAGCCTATACTAAGAGTATAAAAGAAAAAGCTTAATTTAGATAGAGTATTAATATAGAGTAAAGTAATAAAACATAGTTAGTAACTCTATATAGTAATCTTAATATAAGTATATTTTTTAAATACTTTATACTTACTATATATAGCTATAAGTATTTATAAAACTTTTTCTTTAATATTTACTATAAATATAAATAGTAATAATATACTTATAAAAAGTAATAGTAATAAAAAGTATTTTTAGTAAACTTAAAGATAAACTTAAAAGTAGTAATAAAGAAGCTATAAAGCTATAAAGCTAAAAAAATATTAAAATATTTTTAAAAGTTAATATAAAAGCTTTCTAAAAGAAAGCTCTTAGTATTTAAGTAAAGACTTTAGTAGAAAAAGTAAAAGTTAAAGTAAAAGTTAAAGTATAGTATAATATAGCCTTTTTCTTAGCTATAGGTATAAATAAGTAGAATTCTAAGTAAATATAAGTAAACTTTAAGTCTAAAGTAATATTAAATTATAGTACTATACTATAAAATATAAAAAGATATTTATATAGATAAACTATAGTATAAAGAATAGTAGCCTAAAGAAAGTTATAAAATGCTTTATATATAAAGAATACTTTTTTTCTTTTTTTTTTCTTTATTTAATAACTTTCTATTTTAAAAAACTTCTTATATCTCTAAGAACTCTATATACTAAGATACTACTCTAACTAAACTTAATACTAATACTAATATTCTTTTAAAAATATCTTTTTCTATAATAAATAATATTATAATTAGTACTTCTAATAACTTCTCTAAAAAGCGTTTTATTATTAAGTATATAATAGCTTTTACTATACTAATTATAGTAGTAAGTAACTATAAAAATAGTTTAAGTACTATTTTAAATAAAACTATTCTTCTTATTAAAAGTATAATAATATTTACTATAAAAAATATATAAAAGAACTTAAGTACTACTAAATTAAACTTAGAAGTAAAGAGAATACTAAAAATACTTAATAGTAGCTTTAGTATATTAGTTATTTTATCTATACTAAGTAGGCTATTTATAAAGTAAAGGCTAGACCTTTTATATACTAAATAGAGACTTATAGATATATAGTATATATAGCTTTAGTAAGTAAAAGCTAAGCTTTTTAGAGTACTACTAGTAGCTCTAATAGTAGAAGATTATAACTTTATTAAGACTACGTTATATAGCGTATATAATAAGTTAAAAATAGAGATTTTTATTATTATCTTTATTAAGTATATAATTATTAAGCTAAGGTATAAGTAGTACTTTATAAAGAAGTCTATATTAAGTAAGTATAGTATACTATTATAAATAACTTAAGTATTATTATAAAGTTTAGACTATAGTTATAAAAGCTTAAGAGTTATTAGTATAAATAAAGAATAGGTAAGTAAATAAGTAGGTAAAAGTAAATATAAATAGTAAGTAGTAGTTATATAATATAGCTAATAAAACTAGCTTATAAGTAATTATATATAGAATATAAGTTATAAGTATATATATAAGTATTATATAGGCGTTATATAGATATTCTAGATTATCTTAAAAGCTTTATACTAGTAATAGACTTACTTAGTTTCTTTTTAGTGCTATATTATTATATAAGGCTAGTACTAGTACTACTAGTTAATAGTTTAGATAGCTATTAGTAATATATAATAAATATAAAGTAGTTAGTCTATTATAATTACGTGTGTATTAATTATTATAGAGGTAGTATAAGTATAAGTATTATAAGTTATAAATCTAGGCTTATATTAGAGATTTTTATATTTACTATTAGGTCTAATATAGTAATATGTTATTGCGCAATTACGTAATTATATAATTATATAATTGTTTAATTTCTAAAAAAGTATACTATAGAATCTATCTCTTAGGTCTAGAGAGAGAAAAAAAAGCTTAAGTAGTTAAGCTTTTCTTAGTCTATAAGCTTTATATTATAATATAGAAAAATTAGAAAGCTATATAATTCTATATAGTCTAATAAGTACTTATAATATTAAACTTTATAATAAATATCTTGTTTAAGCTATTATATATTTTTCTCTAAAGTTCTAATAAAAAGTTCTAAAGATTCTATTATATATATTTTTCTTAGGTTTAATAGAGTTATAAAAGTTATAAAAGTCTAAGACTATAAAGTCTTAATTCTTAATACTTAAGAAAGTTTAATAAAATAGAATACTCTAGAAAACTATACTAAAATTCTTTTATTAAAAGGTAAAGAAATAAATAATAACTTCTACTTTTTAAAATAAATTTATATAGCTACTTATAATAGAATTTAGCTTATTAATAAGTTTAAACTTAAGTTTCTAGTACTATAAAATATATAATTTTTTTTTCTTTATATTATAATTAGTATAAGAAGAATAAATTTATACTAAACTTTAAAAATTAAAACTAGCTAATTATAAAAAACTATATTTCTTTTTATAATAACTACTTTAAAATATTTTAAACTAATAGTAAAAGCTTTACTATAAAAGTAGCTAAAATAAAATAAGCTTATACGTAATCTTTTTTTTTATAGTAATATATAAGAAATAAACTTCTAGTCTTTTACTTATTAAAAACGCTTTCTTTTTTATATAGCTAGTATAATACTAACTTTTGAATAATAAGTTTAACTAAAGTATACTTTAGTTAGAAACAAAAATATAGTTCTAAATAAGCTTTTTATACTTAAAGTATTATAGCTATAAAAAAGTAATCTTATAAGCTTTCTATATTATTTTTACTAAAAATATAGTAAGTAAGTATTTATAATATATAAAATATAGTAAGCGTTAAATAGACTAGTAGATAATTAATTTAAGAAATATAGTAACTTAGAATGTATACTTTATTAATTAGCTTATAGTATATTATATAATAATTATAAAGATTATAATAACTTAGTTATTATTATCTTGTTATTATTATTAAGCTTTATTAAGATTGCACTTATTATTATTTCTTAACAAATTAGAAAAATTTCTAGTAAATCTAATTACTTACGTAATTAAGATTTTAGTAGCTAGTTTTAATCTACTATACTAGAAAATTCTAAAAGACCTCTATTTATCTTAATCTAGCTATTATTAGAATTATTACGTAAGATAATAACTTTTATCTTTCTTATCTCTCTTTCTATAATTACTAAAAGATCTAGTAATAAACTAATTATTAGTCTATATAATATAACGCATAAACTAATATAATTAGTACTAGTCTAGATTATAAATCTAAGAAGATAAGAAGAATTTAGTAGACTTAGATTATAAATCTAGAAATTAAGTAGATTTAATTATAAATTCTTATCTTTAGGTAGAAATAGGCAGATATTTATATAATTATTCTAGTAGCTATTTTTTATAAAAGAAATAGTAATTCTTTATAGTTATTCTTTACCTAGTAATAATATTATTACTTTTTACCTATTATCTACTTTATAATTACTTTATTATAATCTTTATTAGTTATACTATTTATTATAGTATTTAACTACTTTGTTTTAATAAAGCTATATTCTATTATTAGAGAATAGTTCTTATTACCTATCTATTCTTTATAATAATTATAGAGAATTATAGACGCCTTTAAAGCTATACTAATATATTAAAATTAACGTAATAGGCTATAAAGAAAGTATAGCTTTTTTATAATACTATAGATATTTTACTTCTATCTAAGTAAGTAACGCGCTAAGTAGATAGAGTTAACTAGTATTATATATATTCTAGAATCTTTTTAAGCTTTTAGATTATTATAACTATAATAGAAGTAGTAGTAGCACTTTCTTTTAAAAGAGACTACGTATAATATAGTAGTACTACTACTAAGTATTATCTTTATTATATAGTAGTACTACTACTATATATTATCTTTATTATATAGTAGTACTACTACTAAGTATAATCTATATAATATTAGTAGTAATAAATAAGTTAATATAAATTATAAGTCTTTAATATAAAATTATATAAAAAAGAAAAATAGTATATTTAAGTAGTAGAAGATATTTAAGTTTAGACTTAGTTCTAGTAGCTTAAAAGTATATTTATTTACTATTTATAATAAACTATAATATTATAAAATATAACGTAGTAGGCTTTATCTCTTATGTCTAGAGAAGTAAGATTTAGGCTATAAGTAAAATACTTAAAAAAAAATTTACTTTATATTCTCTAAACTAATTAAATATAGCTAAAGTTTTATTAATTTTAGTTTATTCTACTAAAACTCTATGTTTAAATTTAAAAGAATATTAGCTATTTAAATATAAAAAAATATGTTTAAAATACTAAGAATTAACTAAGTTCTAGTTATCTAAAGTTAAATTTAAGAAAAAGTTTTTTAAATCTATTCTAAAATAAAGTTTAACTATAAAAGTAAAAAGTTATTTTATATATTTTATATTAAAAAGACTTTTAAAGTTTTATAAAGTTTAAGTTATAAATAACTTTAGCTTTCTAATTATCTAAGTTACTTTCTAAATAGAGATAGTAATATTATAAGCTAAAACTTACTTAGTAAGCTAGCTAAGAATAATAAAGAAAACTAAAAAAGTAGTTAATATTTAAGAAAATAGTTAAACCTTTTTAGACTTCTTTCTTAAACTCTCTTCTATTAGTTTTAAAAACTTATTTAAGTTTAATTTTTTTATTCTTTCTTTCTTTTATAAATTATAACTTAGTACTATACTAAGGCTATATAAGAGACTTATCTAAAAAGATAATTTAGTTAAGGTATATATAGCTTAGTCTCTTAATAAATTTCTTAATATTTTTTTTTATTAAAATTAAGCTTTTTTCTTTATTCTAAAATACTTTTTTTAAGTAGTAAGAATAAAGTATTACTTAAATTTTAGAAAATAATAAAAATAAAGAACTACTAGTAAGATTTTACTTATATAAATATTATATAATATAGTAATATATTCTTTCTCTTTAGAAATTTTAGAACGCTATAGTAGTTAAAATATTAAAGTTAGATTAGACTAAGTTTTTTTAATACTCTATATTTAATTCTTATATTATTTACTTACTAAATAAGATATTAGAGATACTTACTTAAAGAAATAGTTCTTAGCTTTCTAGAATACTAAAATTATTAGTTTTAGCTAGTTTAGTTCCTTATATATATATAGTTTTAAGATCTATAACCTTTTAAATTTATTTTTCTTTTTATTACGCTACTATAGTATACTTATACTATAACTATCTATATAAGTATCTACGCGTAAACCTATACTAATATTTAATTAATATAGTACTAATAATATCTTCTCTCTATTAGTCTATATTTCTATATAATTATAGAAAGATAAGTTTTTTTAATAAAATAATACTCTATAGTAGTGTTTGTAATTTTAGATTAAAAGTAGTACTATTAGAAATAATATTACTTTAGAAGTAATGTTTTTTATAATACTAATGTATTATTCTATAATAATTATATATTTAGAGTAAATAACATTAGAAATATTATTTTACTAAGAATTAGAAGTTATTTTAAGTTCTTATATAAATTATACTTAGTATTCTTTTCTAAGATAAGTATAATCTTATATTATAGAAGAGTTATATAATATAGAATATAGAATAAAAATATTTTAGAACTTTTAAAAATTTTAATAAAAGCTTTTAAAGAAGAATATAAATTTAACTAGGTTATAATAGAATTTTATAGCTTTACTAACTTAAAGTAAAGACTTTCTTTAAAGTAGTTAATATAACTAGTAATTTTAATCTACTTTAAATAAAAGTAATTAATAAGTATTTAAACTTAGTATTTCTAACTTATAGTATTTAGACTTTATAAGTTTTAATTTTTACCTACTCTAATATATTAACCTAATTATAAACGCTTCTAAAGTCTATTAGTCTCTTTATATATTCTATTATAAGCCTATTAATAAAGCTAGTAGTGCTACTCTATTACCTAAATTATCTACCTTATTTAAATTGCTAGCCTAGTTATAGATTTATAGTTATTATTAAAAATTATAAGCTTATATAAAAAGCTTAAGTAGCTTAGCTATCTATAATAGTACTATCTATATCTAGTTATAGTATTAAAAAGCGTATTATATATATTTTATAAAGTCTATCTACGTAGATATACGCTAGTTATATCTACTATTATAGTTAAGAGCTAGCTAGCGCTAGTACTATACTTTAAAGTACTTCTTATACTTAAAAGAGCTATCTATTAAGTTCTTAAAGAGACTACTAAGAATATATACTTTTATACTAAGAATCTTATCTTAAATATAGTAATTAAGCTCTATATTACTATTAAAGCTAAGTTCTAGATAAAAGAAGTAAATTTTTACCTTCTTTAAAACTTATATATAGACCTTAATATTCTTAATATAGTAAAAAATATAAAGATTATAATAACTTAGTTATTATTATCTTTATATTATTAAGCTTTGTTAAGATTATACTTATTATTATTTCTTAATAAATTAGAATAATTCCTAGTAAATCTAATTACTTACGTAATTAAGATTTTAGTAGCTAGTTTTAATTTTGTAAAGATTATAATAACTTAGTTATTATTATCTTTTTATTATTATTAAGCTTTGTTAAGATTGTACTTATTATTATTTCTTAACAAATTAGAAAAATTCCTAGTAAATCTAATTACTTACGTAATTAAGATTTTAGTAGCTAGTTTTGTAAAGATTATAATAACTTAGTTATTATTATCTTTTTATTATTATTAAGCTTTGTTAAGATTGCACTTATTATTATTTCTTAACAAATTAGAAAAATTCCTAGTAAATCTAATTACTTACGTAATTAAGATTTTAGTAGCTAGTTTTAATCTACTACACTAGAAGATTCTAAAACACCTTTATTTATCTTAGTCTAGTTAATATTAGAGTTATTACGTAATTTAATAACTCTTATTTTCTTA